>NC_045736.1:28182529-28194034 GCF_008692095.1 Etheostoma spectabile
GAAACAGACCCAGGCACCCGAGTCAGCGGCCATTTGTAACTAGGAAGGTCACTAGAACCGATACTTCCGGTACCTTCTGGTTCTAAAATGACGAAACACCGACGATGCCTGTTTTTTATAGCACCGTAGGCACCGTTAGTGACAATAATAAGTGGAATTTATATAGCGCTTTTCACAGACTCAAAGTTGCAATGCCAGTGTTAGCAGCATCGGTACTACCCCTCTTCTGAAACTGATAGAGGCGGTATACGCTTCAGAGTCTTCCAGTTGATACATTCAGAAGAAGAAGGTCACAAATAAGTGGCCAAAGTCGATTTACAAGTCCCTCTCTTTTGGCTTCAAATAACTCACCGTTGTCGGCTACGGGAGCCGGACAGGCTACACGTTATAAACAGCCGTAGCCGCTTACCTGTTCATTAGGCAACGTTAGCCGTTAGCAGGATTAGCATGGCAGCAGTTAGCCAGGACCAGTCGGGATCACTTTAATGGCAGTACCTCAATTGTTAGCTATATAATTCAATGTGAGTACACGAATGTTGAAATTACATAAAATGCTTGTCCCTTGTAGCGGTGATAAATTAGCCTAAAGCTTTGGTGTTTGTAACATCTCTGGTCACACAACTGTTAGAAACACAGTTGTTTTTGCACAGTAACTTTTGAAAAGATGCCTTGAAGCCTTGAATGCGTCTGTGGACACTAGTGGTTGCACTATGACCATTAAATATACTAATGTTTTTCAATGCTCTATTGCACAGGTTTTGTATGTCTTGTTATGACATTTTGATATTTTTCAAATATTTTAATAAAGAAGTGTTTCAAGTTAAAGGACATGGAATCTTAGAAAATCCTTTTTCCGGCATTGAGAATTATTTTACTGGTATTTGCACAGACTACTATATTTCTGTTATTGTGACACCCCTATTCGTACTGTTACAACACCGTTAGTGTTACTGGTGCGCCTTCGCCTAAATTTACCAGACAAAAACGGAGATAAGGCACCAAAAGGACCAATACTAATAGTAATTTAAAGATGTGGTAGCATTGGATCTGGACAGGAAGGATATCTCTGGGAGTTGAAAGGGGTGTGTCGCAATTCTGCCTTCTCACTCCACAACACAGGTTTTTGGATCTCAGTGCCTCGATTTCGGTATATTTCATATTGCATTTCATTACAGCCCTAATATATATATATATATATATATACACACATACATACATGGGAAAAGTATTTACATAGTAGCATTTACATACTGTTAATCGTTTTTTTAAATCGAGAATCATTTTTGAATCGAAAATTGATATTGAATCAAATCGTGAGCCTGAAAATCAGAATCGAAATGTGACATTTTCTGAATCGTACACCCCTATTGGATATACATTCTCTCAAGAGTTCAGAGCTTTAGGACCCACATCAAAATGAATCAAGGCATCAGTCATAACAAGTTATAAAAATATATTGTTAACATTTCATTGCTGAACGCAAAATAATATCCTTGATTAGGTTGTGGACAGCGCCTTCAAGGCAGGTACAGAGTTCAGGTTAAAATAAAAAGTGCATTACAATCATTTAATGTCTTGAGCGTCCTCCTTCAAAGGCATGATGTTCCATGTGAGCTGAAATGTCACAGTGATTCATGGTGAGTATTAACGCTTCTGTTAGGCATACATTCTTTTACATGCAAGACACCATTTAGACCTTGATTACACAATTACCTTTTTTGTTTTGTTTTTTGATATAAAAACGTATATACCCATCCCCAGATTTTAAAGCTATAGTGCGTCGTTTCTGTCACCCCCATGAGTAATGACGACAACACTGTTGGCACGTCCACATGATATAAGCCGTTGCTAGCAACTAATGAGAGGAGGATTAAAAAAAACATGGACTCTTCAGGAGAGGTAATTATCTTTACTCGAGCTTCTGCGCGGGAAACTCACCGGACGACACAATCTTCAAAACATAGCCATACTGACAAATACAGATGGAGTTGTGTGGAGCTGAAAGTCTTAATTAGCGTAATTAGCAACTCCTTAATTAGCAACTCCTTTGGCAATAGCTTGAATGTAACAAAAGTGTATTAATTAATATCAAAATGTAACGTACTAAAGCTTTAACACGAAAAAGGTTTAATTTAAAAACTAGTATGATAAGTCTACAAAAACTTGCTCTGTTTAGCTCATGTAGAATGTAGTGACATGTAGTGACAAGACTGGCCCCTGTGAACGGGTTGTGTGGAGCAGTTATGAAGGCATATGGAGCATTTATCTGCAACATAAATAAAGCCCTGTCTAGCCTACAGCGTCTCTGCCATGCGTGCTTCAAATGGGAATAGTTCAATCCGCAGTCAATATACTGTACATACTTTTTTTCTACAGTCCGACTTGACTCAAAATATGGAAGGTTTCTGACAAGGCATCTGTAAAGCTTAAGCTCATTTCCATTTCTAAATCAAAAAAAAGGTACACATCATGTAAGTGGAAAAAATGGGCATACTTACACTTATAAAAAACAGCTTTAAAAGATATGGATGGGAGGAGCTCATAGACTTTTCCCAAGATATTTGCTTCGTTAGCAAGAGATGCATCGCTATTCCAAACTTGTACAACATCTTCCCGGTCCCGAACGCTAACGCTGACACCAACAACCTCATCGTCTGGAAAATAAAAGAAGACAAAACAGACAGTGTATAAATACTCATCAATGCAATTGCAATGCAGGGAGAGGGGGACCGTATTTCTTTTTAATCTAAAAACAAGAACATCAAATATTAAGTATGGACTTATAGTAGCTCACCTGAGGCACAGTAATCTGCAAACTGTTCCCCAATGGTAGCAAGTAACAATTCTTTCCAAACTGCAGACTGAAGCAGGAAGAACACAGAAGAGCTAATTAATAATTCAGGTATTTATAATATTGTGTGAAAAAGAGGAAAACGGAGCACAACACCTACAGTGCTTTCTTTTGGTATTTTCATCTTCCATACTCCTCCTTTTGCATTGCTTTCTTCCTCCCTGTTGGTGTAAAACATACAGTATATATTTAGATTGATACTTACTATGCAACCCTAACCTAGTCCCCAGCTTTTACATTATATGCATATTTTACTAAAACGTAATTCAAGATAGGGAGAGATAAAATGTTGGATATGGTAAAAAATTAAAAAAAATCTGAATGGGTTGTAAAACCTGTGAAGGTATCAAACAAGTAACCTTTAATATATGCCCTACCAATTATCATGCAACATATCTAACTAATGGTCTTATTATAATAATAATAACAACAACAATGTAATTATTCCAAAATATAACATTGTCATAAGTGAAGTTGTGATATACTACTACTATTATTATAGTTGACATCCCTTTAAAAGTTGAGTGGGTGTTATTATTACACTATCAGTTTTTCTTGTGTGTCGAATGCAACTGGATAAAATGTTGTATTTCATTTTAACAGACATTAAATGACAGTTACTACATGAGCTACAGAATTGTCCCTCTGTTCATGCTGGAGTTAAGGAATAAAATCATCATAGTTATAACAACAACTCACCACAAAGGCCTCCGCTCTCCGCGCATTAAGTGATAGCTACATCTCAAAGGCAGGGCTGTGGCTGGAGGGATGTTGTTGTATACACTCCAGAACATCTGCAAAACCCCAAAAAATAGACACGTCATGCCTACAACCAAAAAGAGTTTCTTTCCTTTCTTAAAGCCCCAAGACAAAGCTACTATTCTGTGACGCAACTGAACAATAATGTATACTGACAATACTTATAAATCCAAATCCATAAAAAAAGCCACCATGCTAAAAGAAAAACTCTCTTGACAAGTTCTTTGTATTTTCACACATCAAATCAAACAAGCGCGGTTGTATAACACTTTGCCTGTTTGTGTATTTTCCAGGTTTTGTTATGGCATTCCTCTCTAGAGTCATTTGCTCCACCATCATTGCTCTTATGGGACCTCCTGTGAAAAGCTTTGGATTTTAGCTTCAATGTCCCAATCAGTACAAAGTACATGATAAGATAAGAGTTTGACTGCATTCTGTATGTCTCAGCGTATTTACACTGAAACTACACTTTCACTTCTAGGTTTAAAAAAAAAAAAAAAAAATCTTTGCCACAAATATTACTAATGTTATATTAAAATATCTGTCAATGAATTGACAGATAGCAGGCATCAGGCCTGTATTTTGGCATTTTTGGTGATGATTGGACAAACATTATGCTTATTTTAACCATAGTTTACTTGCTAAAAGTCCCCATGAAAACAATAAACTGACTTCCAATTTACAACATACATTGCATCAGACCGTGACATCAAAAGGTAGTAATGCAATGTTTGCTCTGTAGAAGACCCCAGGATATTGTGGGATGTGATAAAAAGGTTTTATTAGGAGCAACACCTTACTTCTGCTTTAATGCGCACAAAGCTACGTCACTTCAACTACACAACCTTGAAGCTACATTCACCAGATCAGACTCATTGTTGCAAACTAATTTTACTGACCAAATAGCTTTAGAATGATCACTAGTCAAGAAAGAAAGACACAACATTCTGAAACAGAAATCTGAATTTCTAATTTCAGACAGCGCTATTACTTTCAGCGTGCTAGACCTAGTCATCTACTTGCAGTGAGATTAAGGTCCAGTGACCATTTTGCAGATATTCCCACTATTAAATCTTCAGATGGTAATAATAGAACTGGCTCTGTTGAAATAAATAAGTCCTTTCAGACATTTTATTCCAATTTGCATGAATCAGAGGTTACTTTGGATAAAACCCAGTGTGACAGCTGGTTGAATCAGCTTGACTTGCCTCAATTATAAGCAGAGGAATTAGCTAACTTAGACAAATTGATCATTTAAGTAGAATTAAGTGTGGCAGTACAGAGTAGGCAAAAGCAAAAATCACCGGACTTTGATGGGATTTGATGAATTGTATGCAACTTTTTGAGAACAACTGAGCCCATTCCTTTCCAACTTCTCTATTGAGGAGGGCACATTTTCAAGGGATGTTAACACAGTCTTAATTTTCTTACTCTTGAAAAAGGATCTTAGAGAGTGATCTATCGGCCTCTGGCTCAAACTATTTGCCAATCGATTATGGTGTCACCAATATGCATTTATAAGACACAGCATCGCCTATCACTATTTGAGGACAATGTTATTGTTTTTTTTAGAAAACCCCTCTCAGTTTCTTCCCCACCTTCTATCATTATGCGAGGAGTATGAAAGCTTATCCGGCTTTAAAATTAACAGGTCAAAGTGTTTAGTTTTTTATTTGTTGGCGGATTCGAAAAGGTCAGTAAAAGTATTGTGTAATAATAACGCAACAAAAACATACAATAGCTTCTGTATCTGCGAAAGGGGGCTTAGTGTTCTCTCTTGCCTTGTTAAGGTAAGCTAGGTTAGCCTCCTTATGTTTGTTTCTCAAATGTAGGCTACTTTCAAATTTGTGGGATGTATCCCTGTAATAAACTGTACACATATTTTACCACCTTACACTGCAAAGCACTTGCTTTTATCTGACACAGTCATAACCAAATATAAATCTGCTGCTTTCTTCCGACTTTCGGCACCGCCATGTCGCCAGGCGAGGGGTACGGACTATGTCGTTTGTTGTATTCAATTTTACATGGAATGTTGGAATGTTGGAATTTCTGGGTTCCCAGTCGGAAACTATACAAATCTACGGGAAATGTCATGATCGGGAAAGTAAAACGTTATTTGGTCTATTAAAGACAATGACAAACACAAAAACTAAGGACATTTACTTGATAATTTTAACCAAACATAGATTTTTTTGGCACCTATAGCACATTGCCCATCAACACAAGCCTGTAAACTTAGAAGACTCAATGAAGAGAAGAGAGAGCATTGCCGCACTTGGGAGTGCTTTAAAACCTATTTTATACAGTCTATGTTTAAGACTCACAGAAGAAAGTAGTAGCGTTTGTGATGCATTCAGCTCTTAAAATTAAATGAGAAGCAAAGTGATAAAAAAATTAAATTTTTATTTTTATTTTTTAAATCAAATTAATTTAAAAATTAAATCGTGAACAGGGTGAATCGAGATCTTGATTTTATAACAATTAGTCGTGCAGGCCTAATTGCAACCCATTGGAAACCACCTCATGACTTGTATATATTCGTACATGGAGCCTTTCCTTTTTGGATGTCATATATGTGGAGCTCTCCACGGCTTGCATAAATGGAGCGCCAGGAAAGACTTTGAACTCTTGGCACAACATTAATGAAACTTTGAAATCCATGCTGTAGACCTTTGCTACAGCCTTCTTTCTTTAATCTGTGCGTGTGTTTGATCCCTTTTGTCTTATACCTGTGTCCCTGTCAGTGCCTCTTGTTTGTTTGTCTGTGTCTGTCTGTATGTCTTGTTTGTGAGCTGAAGACATCGTTCTTGCTGTTGTGTTTTTGTTCTGTGGAAACATTTGATCACAAGGAAGGATCGTAGAAAAGGTGCACTGTGCCTTCTTTACTGTACTTTTCTGTATAATTTCATCTAGACCAATGTTTTGGACTTTAGCTTATTTTGTTACATAACAATTTGATGGCAAAAAAAGGTAGTAATGCATGCATTGCAACATACAGTGAGTGTAGAAACACAGATCAGAAGCTATTGTCACTCTTGCCATACAACATGTTAATTAACAGGAACTTTACCCAATTGCAGTCACAGTAATTTGAGATACTTTGAATTTTACTGGTAAAAGCTGATGTAATATGATGTCAATAAACAGTACACTACATATGGTGGTCAACCTTTTTGTTAAATAGTAAGATCCTCTTTGTTTCACTAACGCCAAACCCACCAGACTCCATTTAAATAAACAGTAATAGTTATAGTTATTATCGTAAAACACACTTAATTTAAAGTCGACAAAAAACAAAATAAAACTATCAGAGCCATCTTGGTTCGACTTTTCACTGTTCCAACGATCCCCACTCTGGTTTGGTTGAAATAAATCCTTAATTCACCCATTTTGCAGGCTCTATACACGCAATTGTTTATTTACAAAGTAAGTGGAGTTTGGTGAGTTTGGCGATGTCGAGTGGTTTCTGGTTTAAACAAAATGATTTTACTATTTAAGGAAAAGGTCTATTTCTGTAAGGATCCTTTCCATAATGTTGTTGACACTTAGAATAACAAGCTGATTTTTGTCAGTGGCAAAAAAACAGTACTTTTAGCGGGTTGGAAATTGACGATGCACCTGACTATTTGCCCCGTATGATTACATTAGAGCTTTGTTCGTGACTGTTGGTTACAGCGTTCTCGCTCAATACTGGACCACTTAGTTGATTTTTGTTGACATTAGCAACTTACCAAAGCATGGGGAAATAGGGTCCAGGTAGAAAGAAAGAAAAAACGGGAATTACGCTTTAAGATAATGAAGCTCTTTATTTAAGCTGACACCAAATCTCACCTGAACACTTTGCACGGTGTAGATCTTCTTCAGATTGGATTCACATTCTGCAGCCGTAGTGCCCGGTAATGACCTTAAAGAACAAGTGAAAACTGTTTTAACCCAAAGTAATGATACACTTTTGGAACAAGGAATTAAACAAGCTGACTGCTCTGCCTACACACAAAACATGGTCAGGTTCATGCTTTGTTTTCTTTATTCTTTTTGGTCAGCTAGTCTATTATAAGGAGAGTTGACCAGCTTTAGAACAGAGTTTAGTAAAAACAAGGTTTAGTTAGTTATATTACATAGATTACATAAAGATACCACCAAGCTGTCTTAATTAGGACTGCAACTAACAATATAATGCCAAAGTTCTGAGAGCCCAATGTGACATCTTCAAATGTCTTCCTTTTGTCAGACCCACAGTCCAAATATATTCAGTTTAAAATTATATAAAACCCGGAAAAGCAGCAAATCGTCACACTTGAGGCTTGAGCCAGAGAATACTTCATTTTGACTTGATATAACAAGTAGATCGACCAAAAAGTTAATTGACTAAATTGTTTCAGTGTTATTGGGGTCTGTGATCTGGGAATTCTTATGTACTTTAAAGTTACAGGAGTATGCTAAATGCATTAATATTTTCACTCGTTTCAAAGCAACACGTTAAGCTAACACATACAAAAACGACTTTTTTTGAGCGGTGTCATCTAAACTTTGGAAACCTTTGCTCCAAGGCGGACGGTAAAACAATAAACAATACAAGGTGTAATAAAAAAAGAACGAAATAACTCTTATTTAGATAAGAACGTTTCCGTAGCAAGAGAACTGTAGCCTATACATTTTTACAGTCTCTAGCATTAGCCAGCACTAGCTGCCTACATATTTGGCTTTGGAAAAAAAGAAGTGTGCTAACTGTGCTATTGTTTGGACTACACACCCTCTCAGGCTCCCCTGCTGGGAAACTTATAGCACACAGCTAAAGTCACTTGAATTGCATGTTTGAAAACCCCAAAATGACGGAGTAAGCACGTCCACCGTGTCACGCACATGACGCGTCATTACTAGATAACATAGTCGTGAAGATGCTTACTTTCTAATGAAATGTCTGTTAAACACGCTCACGCTACATTTGCTCCATGTAGCTTTCTATGTTTTCATACCAATAAATAACAAGGTAAGCATGTCCACTGTGTTACGTAGGAGTCATTACCTTAGATAACAATATAGCCGTGAAACTGCTTACTTTCTAACGGTAGCCAACTGTAACTAGAAGAGTGTTATGTTATGTTCTACCCTCTCCCGCTACATTTGCCCCCGGAGGCCTGCGGAAAGCGGTGGCCTTAAGTAATATTTTCCTCCATCATTCCTGCTCGTCCCGGGGGGCTATAAAGTCACAGACAACGCGGAAGACAGGCTAAATGTTACCTGTCCAGCCAAAACGTCCAAGGTGAGTGCAGAGGCAGCGTTGTCGTCTCGTCTTCTCGGTGTTTCTTTGTGATATTTTCCAACTCTTTCTCGTCGATGTCAATGTTGTTTTCAGATGAAACCGTCTGGCCGCTCAGGCCGCCCCTGTCCATCTGTAGATCTGCCTGACTACCCGGAACCGCCATTTTTGCAGGAACAAAAGCGAACCTTTTTTTATATCTTCTTGTGTATCTCCTTAATAAAAACACCCGGTTAGGCTTTATCTCCAGATACGAAACACACACTACCGCTTTCCGCCTACCGACTAGTGACGTCTCTGCGTCACTGGGCAGAAAACAAACGTCGCAGTTGGTCCATCCCAGAGAGCAGGAACAAGAGAGAGAGACCTCACTCTGTCAGTTTTTCGGGTAGGTGACCTGAATCACAAATCTCCCACCAGTCCAGCCACATGTGACCTAGGCCTAGCTAGACGGGATAACTAGCACTAAAGACACAAATGTCAAACTGTTTTTCTAGAAAATAACTGCATAAGGATATGCAGGAGTGGTTAACTTTGTTGTTGGCAACTGGCTTTAAAATGTAGGTTACTTTTACACAATTAGGTTACCACAAGCTCTTTGCACTACCATATGTAGCACAATACCAATCAGACCACAATCCATAACAGTATAGGTCTGTACAGAAGTAACTGTAACAATTTGACCTGTAGGCCTATAATAGAGCGTAGCCGATTAATTGGCCAGAATGTGAAATCGGCTGATATTAGTTTATCATCACAGATATTTCGGTTGATAAGTCACACGAAATTCTCATAAAATGTCAACCGGAGAACACAGTACACTGGCTTCCTGTGTCTCAAAGAATTGATTTCAAAGTACTCTTGCTAGTTTTTAAATCACTTAACGGTTTGGTCCAAATATATTGCTGATCTGCTACTACACTATGAACCACCCAGACCTCTCAGGTCATCTGGGACAGGTCTGCTTTCTGTCCCCAGAGTCAACTAAACAGGGTGAAGCAGCTTTCAGTTTCTATGCTCCTCATATCTGGAATAACTCCCAGAAACCTGTAGATCCGCTGCTACTCTCAGTTCTTTTAAATCAAGGCTGAAGACCTTTCTATTTGATGCTGCCTTTCTTTAAATGACTAATCATTTCTTTAAATTTCTTATGCTGCACTGTAAATTTATTCTTGTGTTTATGTTTCTCTTTGTTTTTAACTGTCTATTCATGTGTTTTTACCGTTGTTTTAATGCTTGTGATTTTTACTGTTTTTACTTGTGTTTTATCTGTTCAACTGATTTTGTGTAAAGCACTTTTGACTGTCCTTGTTGCTGAAATGTGCTATACAAATAAAGCTGCCTTGCCTTGCCTTGCCACAGTAAAGTTTTTTTTCACCTGCAAAGTGTCTTCCTATTATCAATGTTGCCAATTGGCATCAGCCTGAAAAATCCTGTCAGTTGGGCTGTACTTTATTTATAGGCTAGCCTACTGTTATACTTGTCGTTATACTTCTGATTCTGAGTTAAAGTATAATTGTTTTTGGCATTTTATAAATGTTTTTTCAAGCATGCGCTGCAAAATATTTTGGGGGATTTTTGGGGATATTCTAGAAACACTTGAAGACCACCAAAACGTCTTTTTCTACTTCTCCTGAAAGAAAGGTTGGCCCAGTGCTATGTTTCCAGAGAGGTGGGCAAACTTTCATTTTTTGTGGAGTTAAATGCAACTTCTCCCTTTCACATCAGCAATGGAAACAAATCTGCTTTTCTCAGGAGGCATGACACATGTGGAGCAAGTACATTAGGCACAAGGCAAGGGAGAGGAGAGGGAAAGAGAAGTTGCTCAGCTTTCAAAGTAGGCCTATAGAAATTTAGTGCACATGTATTGTTTATTATCGGCCCCACCAGGAGGCTAGACCTGAATGAGTCTGGGAAGTGTACTTTTTTTATTACCTCTACATTAATGTATATAGTCCAGAGCTGCACTCACTTTTAGGAAGCATTTCTTATCTAAAAAGCAGGAAGGAGTGATTCCCACATGTGCAATGGGAATGGGCAAGTTTTTTCTTTATTTTTTATTGAGTGAGGCATCATCTTATTACATCTTCAACCTCAAGCCCCTTCTGCTTGTTTTGGGGCACATTGGTGGAAGAAGTCCGCTTTGCAGCTTTGCTTTTTTTTTTTCTCTGGACACTTAAGCAAGCAGGATGTGAGGTTTTAAAGCTCAATCTCAGCTGTTGACCAAAGACCCATAACGTGCAGTTGGCCTGTGTCTAAACATAATACTACACTTAACCTACACATGCCACATTTGATAGTAGGAACCATTTGGTTGACCCTGTGCTGTTACTGGGATTTAGTATTTGCCTGAACACCGTTCTTTCTTTATTCCTTTGGATTTATTGGGACCCGCCTCCAGTGTGGTCACAGGGTCCCAAAGAAAACCTGTCTAGGCTTGGAATGGAAATTGTTACAAAGGATTGGACTTGGGCAGAGCATGGCAGGACCAATGTGGGTTTGGTCAGCTAGGCCAATATTTGTCTGTTAGTTACATAGACTGTATATTCAGATCTCATTAAGGGCTAACGTGCCAGATTTCTTATGTGCTCATGTAATCCTTAGAGCTGGCTGCAGGGGGGGCTGGTGTACC
>NC_045736.1:28194044-28210043 GCF_008692095.1 Etheostoma spectabile
GCTGGTGAACCTCTGCAGCAGCAGGTGCAGCCATGCCACAGATTGCAACTGTAGTTCAAAGTACACAAATTGTGCTGAGAGCAAGATTTTATTATTTATATCACACATTCTAGATAATTTGATTCTGGGTTGTTTATATCTGGAGAAGTCATATTGCACTTAGGCAGTGCTTATAAACAAAACAAAAAAACAGATTTTAATTTTTCACTGAGTTTTTTTTTAGAATGCAAAGGTCTCTTCAGCTGTTTTCAAGCTGCTTGTCAAATCCTCTGCCATCATCAGACATCAGACGTAACATTCTTTATTCGACCCACTTTTGCTTTGCAGATGTATCCTCTGAGATCCCACTGTATGTATTATGCAGCTTTTTACCTTATTTGAACCCACACTGTTGTTTGCTAACTTAGTCATCTTTCAACAAAGTGTGTAATCTTATTTTACTATGGCCTCCTAAAATAAGACATGAGTTACAGTTACACATTGACCTATGACCATGAATCCAGTATGAGTTAAGAGGTTAAGAGTTACATAGGCTATTTGATTTTTTATTTAACACTACTTGTCTTTATTTGTGTTTTTTGTATGTTCACACAGTATAATATCAATGTGTGTGTATGTATGTGTGTGTGTGTGTGTGTGTGTGTGTGTGTGTGTTTAAAGGGCTTGTACTCAGATGTTGTGTTCAACAAATCCTTCTCAGGACTTCTGTATGCTCTCTCTCTGTTGCATTTGTCTGATTCTGCTTGTTTCTTGCTTAATTTTAGGTTCAATGGCTTGATTAACTAACATTCAACAGCTTTAAAAAAAATTGAAATGCAGTGTGTGTGTGTGTGCGTGCGTGTGTGTGCGTGTGTGTGTGTGTGTGTGTGTGCGTGTGTGTTTTGAACTGTTGGTCTACTCTAGCAATAATTAAGAATATAAGTCAACATGAACGGACATACATGGTGCGCTCGACTGTTCTAATAGGCCTGATCCTAATTATAATGTAATATAACCTACACTATGTTTGTATAAGCCTAGTATTTTCCTAAAATCAAAGTTTTTGTTATCACATCCAATATTGTGCAATGTAAGGGGCTTATCTGTCAATCTCTGTCAACTTTTGCATCTCATCAGTGCTTGCAGACAGGCAGATTGCAATAGACAAAGACAGATGAGACTCCTGGCTGATCCCAGGCCTGCTAACTACACGCAAGCGGACGTGCGTCGCATAAACTAGACGCTGCTGAATGAGATCCACCGCTCCCACCTCTGCAAGTTTCCGACCTCCGCTCGGCTTTTTACAAACATGTTTTGCTTTTGTAGGCTATACGTGAGATTTTAGCTGTCGTTGATGAGACTGTGGATGCGTATTTGCGCCACGCTTCCGAACATTGTCTGCTTTTTTATTCCTCAAGACGAACGGGAGACCTCCGCCATCGATGGAAATTGAAATGTGTTTTCTGAGCCGCTTGTCTGCTGAAGGGATGCCTTCCGAGCTGATGTATGAAGCTGAACCAGGCTGCCTCTATTCGGCACACACTGGAGCAACAGACAGGACTGTTTTTTGTACCGGACACTTGTGAAATGAAGGACAAGAAGAAGAAAAAGAAATAGTAGATGTTTGTTATTGATGGGGATCACAGCGCATCGGGGTGGGTGCGAACCGATGTAGAACGGATGCTTCTGAGTGGAATTTAATTCTGACTGTTTATTTCTTTTAAAGGGGTGGAGGATTGAGGTTGATTTTTGTTTTAATGTCAGCCTTGGCAGCACATAGGCTATAGCCTACCGCTCGTCAATGAATTGATGTGGGAGTACACGCAACCTCGGCTGCATAGATGGCAAACACAAGCGAGTTTGGGGAGAGCAGCCCGTCATTACAGAGCTATGCGTCCACGGCCTCTGCGGTCAAGGTGGCCTCCCTGTGTCTGATCATGGGCATCAGCCTGCTGGGCAACGCGTCGCTGTCGCTGCTGCTGCTGAAAGACAGCTCGCTGCACAAGGCTCCTTACTATTTCCTCCTGGACCTGTGCCTGGCAGACGTGCTCCGCTCGGCCGTCTGCTTCCCCTTCGTGATGGCATCGATCAGCGGCGGCTCCGCGTGGCCGTACAGCGCGCTCAGCTGCAAGATCGTCGCCTTCATGTCGGTGCTCTTCTGCTTCCACGTAGCCTTCCTGCTCTTCTGCGTCAGCGTCACCCGGTACATGGCGATCGCCCACCACAGGTTCTACTACAAGAGGATGAATCTGTGTACGTGCGTGGCGGTGATCTGCATGGTGTGGACTCTCTCCGTAGCCATGGCTTTCCCTCCAGTTTTCGACGTGGGCACCTACAAATTCATCCGTGAGGAGGAGCAGTGCACGTTCGAGCACCGCTACGTGAAGGCGAACGACACCCTGGGCTTCATGCTGATGCTGGCCGTCATCGTGGGGATGACCCATGTGGTTTACATTAAGATGCTGTGCTTCGTCTACGATCACCGCAAGATGAAGCCGGCTCAGCTGGTCCCTGCCATCAGCCAGAACTGGACCTTCCACGGCCCCGGGGCCACAGGGCAAGCCGCCGCCAACTGGATCGCAGGCTTCGGCCGCGGACCCACTCCGCCGACGCTGGTGGGCATCAGGCAAGCTTCGCATCCAGGCAACCGGAGGCTGCTTGTGCTGGACGAGTTTAAGATGGAGAAACGGATAGGGAAGATGTATTACATGATCACACTGACCTTCCTCATTCTGTGGGCTCCGTATATAAGCGCCTGCTACCTGAGAATATTTGCGCGGGGAGCCCCGGTCCCGCAGCTCTACCTGAGCGCTGCGGTTTGGATGAGCTTCGCCCAGGCGGGTGCGAACCCCATCATCAGCTTCCTGTTCAACAAGGAGCTCCGGATGCGCCTCAGAGCCTGTTTCCCCTGCTGCCTGGGAACGCAGACACCCATGGAGCCATACTGTGTCATCTGAACAGTTACAGTCCCTAAAATACTGCCAAAGACACTTTCAATCTCAGAAAGTAGGCTACAGACTGGTCCCCAAAATGTGTTTGTAGCCTACAAGCAAACAGGCTGTTGTGGAGGGTGAACCCACTGCAGTTCAATTTACCCACATTTTCATTTGTGGCAAAGATTGTACCTGCTTTTTTTATGATATGATGTAAATTCATACTGTTTTATGCTAATTCGAACCAGACTAATTACAGCTATATTAAGGGATAGAAGCAGAATGTGTTGCTTTTACAAAACAATCACTTTTGCCACCTTTTTTATTCATCCCACTAGGTGAATTCCAAATATAGATTAGCCTCTATGACAGTTATGGGTCATGTTATGTTCTATTGCTCCACTACAATATTGTACATGAATGTCACTTTGGCTATCTGTTTGTATATTTTGAAATTATATCCTGTCACTCCCTTTTGAAGTTGTTTGCCTTTTGCAGAACTGATGACTGAAACACAACAGAACTATTTTATCCGCTGATTAGAGTCCGTTTCTAGCATCTGTGACACACTTGGTTTCTAATCGTTTGGATACCACAAATGAGAAACAGATCTCAGTATATTTTTAATTAGGACAGTGTCACATTTGTAAATAATGTAAAGCCATTTTCCCTCTTTAATTTTGCTTTTTTAACCAGATGTGTTGTACATGAGTCATGACCCATTGGGATTCTTTGTGTTGATAAGGTGTTTTGTTTAAAGGTCCCATGACATGGTGCTCTTTGGATGCTTTTATATAGACCTTAGTGGCCCCCTAATACTGTATCTGAAGTCTCTCTCCCAAAATTCAGCCTTGGTGCAGAATTGCAGCCACTAGAGCCAGTCCCACAATGAGCTTTCTTTAGTATGTGTCATTTCTGAGTCTGTTGCTTTTGGGGGGGGGGGCTTGAACAAATGCCACTTTGCTCATTTGAAACCCATGATGTCTCTCATGGCTGGGCCAAATTCTCTGGGCAGGCAAAACGGAAGGAGAAAAGGAGAAAGGAGAAAGGAGAGGTAACCTTGCTCCTTATGACATCATTAGATTCCAGATCGGCCCATCTGAGCTTTCATTTTCTCAAAGGCAGAGCAGGACATCCAGGACTCGGTTTACACCTATCGCCATTTCCAGCCACTGCGGGACCATGGGCAGGCTGGGGGAACGCATATTAATGTTAAAAACCTCCATAAAGTGAAATTTACATGCCATGGGACCTTTAAAGGTATTTTGCAAGTTATTCTTCTTCTTCATGGGTCAGCTGTGTTGACAAATGGCTTAATTCACATTCCCGTGTGGATATACAGATAGCATTTTTTTTCTACTGATATGGAAATGGGAACAATTTGGTGCTTTGGAAAGGACGTTTGCATTGTTTGTATTTCTTAGTAAATAAATAAGGAAATGGATGATACATTGTTTGGGTTCTATAATCTGTTTTTAAATCCCCTGAAAACAAGCGTGAGATTGTTGCTTTGGATTTTAAATGGCGAGGCTGACATACTCTACTGTACATGTTTAAAGGTTTTCCACTTCCAAAAAGTGAGAGTTGCACCCCATATTTGAACAAAGGGATTGCTAATCAATATAGACTTTATTATCTTTGTTTCCATTGTGGATTTCTCCTTATCAGGCCATAGAAAACGGTCCTGTCTTTGGTATTTATTCTGGGGCTTTAAAGTTTTTGGAAGGGCACTCCAACAATTTAGAATTGCACTTCCATAAAGTTTTAGGACTCACAAGAGACAAATTAAAAGAAGAATGGTTCGGAATTGAAGCAGAGGAGGCAGAATCTTGATTTTTAGTGTTTAGAAAGAGTCAAGCTCCAAATCCTACATTTCCCATAAACCAACTGGATAGTGTTAAAATGCCCAATTTGTTCCAACCCCACACTTTCAGTTTGTAATGCTCACTTTGTGTTTAAATTTGTCTTGAGAGTTCTTTCGTGGGCCTAAAAAAACTCCTCCATAGCCACAAAAGGCAATACCACTGTTATCTGGTTTCAAAGACTGAATAGAACTACTTTTGACAAGGAAACTGAACTTCATGTGTAAAATCATCAGAGTGCCCCTTTAATAACCAAGAGGGTTTGTTAGTTTTGATCAATAAAAATGTGCATGTGGTCGGTATATTTTAGGTGGATTCCACCATTTCAGTACCATTAGACTCAATATATAAATTATTGTACGTGTGGAGAAGGTGTTTAGCATTCAGAGCTTCATTTTGGGAAATTAAAAATAAATGAACAGGTAATTGCATGACAAATAGGAAAAATCATCATATTAAAATAAGATAGAGATTAGAGGTGCGTTAATAATAACCTCAGTGAGGAAGAAGAGGGCTATGTTGTGGAGGGCTGGGTTGGTGATGATGGGGAGAATTTTGAACTGGAGTCTTAAATGGGGGTTCAGGGGAAATGATGACCTCATATACTGTGTATATATACAGGCCTCCTTGTGATCCACCTTAATTCCTTGCATGTGTTTAACCTCAGGTTAAAGGGGAGAGTCTAAGGACACCTTTGCTCTTCGATCCTGACACCAAACCTTAACATCTTAACACCTGGCTAGCAACAAAATGGGACCAAAAATACAACATGAACCGCTTGTTGGTTCTTACTTAACCCTCGTTGTCTTACCGTCGACCATGCACATTTTTTTTCTGGGTCAGAATTTCAAATTAAAACAACTTTTTGTGAAGTTTTTTTCACTTGTTTTCGGATTTTCGGTCCCATTTTTTCTAATGTCTTTGTCACAATTTTCGATGTTATTGTCAGGGTTTTTGTGCACTTTTTTTCAAACGTTTTTGTTGTTTTTTCCAATTATTTTAGATCTTTTTATTTCAAACACTATAAAACTGAATAACACACCCCCATTTAATCAAAGTAGTGAACTGATCATTTATTTAACTTGTAAAGAGCGTTGTATGGGACCATCCGCGTTATGTTTTTGGACAATTTGGTTGAAAGAAACCCAAATTTCTGATATAGGAACTTTTTGAAAATGAGTCAAATTTGACCTGAGGACGACAGGAGGGTTAAACAGTTAGATGCTTGATTTTTCTTTCTCAACGGAGCACTTACAGCTAATTAGATTTGTGTCAATAGGCTGTTTGCCTGGCACCTGCTTTTTAATCAAAGTCCCTCAAACCCCAGTCCCCTTCTCGCTCCTTAAGCCAGTAGCAGCCTATTGATTCCACTAATTGCTGTTGCATTCATTGGCATTGGCCTCCATTAAACCCAACCGCTACTGCTGAGCTGTTCTCTTAGTACACACTTTAATCACTGTAATTTAGTGAGGTGTTTTTAGCTCTCTGATCTGCCATACAACACAAAGCTCCATAACACACAGTCTACTCTCAGTGCATCCCTAACCATTAGCATCCCAACATGCCCACTCGCTTGTTCCTGACAGCTGGCTGTTCTCTGCTAGCAGCGTGCTCATGTCTCATGGTGGATTTACTGTGACTCCTCACCTGCACGTGCTCTCATGCAAATGCAGGCCGGGTAGTTTTGGTACATCGTGTTGTCTTCAGGGCACGCAGGCTCCATTGTGATGCTGGGGAAATATGACTCTTGTTGCTGGACTTTTACTGCTTGCTCTTTTATTGACCTTTTCAATTTCACCTGTTCTTTTCCCCCCCAGCATATTTCCTTGGATCAGGGAGGCTCCAAAATCATGGTTGCAGCTCCCGCCGTGGTCCTGCGATGCCCTGTTACATCCTGCTACGTCCTGCGGTGCCTTGTAATGCCGTGCAGTGCCCTGCTATGCCATGAACCACTACAAACTACTATTTTCTTTTACTGTGACTATTATTTCCACTCTTCATTTCAACCCCAACCGGCCATCAGACACCGCCTACCAAGAACCTGGGTCTGTCCGAGGTTTCTTCCAAAAAGGGAGTTTTTCCTCGCCACTGCCGCACTATTGCATGCTCTGGAGGGAACTGCTAGAACTGTTGGGTCCTTGTAAATTACAGAGTGTGGTCTAGACCTACTCTATCTGTAAAGTGTCTTGAGATAACTCTTGTCATAACTTGATACTATAAATAAAACTGAATTGAATTCAGTCTTTCTGACCATGAAGCAAGTACGCTGACCTCTGTCCTCCTCACTGGCTTTTCCTAAAACACAATTTGAACAGTTGAAAAAATATGCTTTTTAAAAAAAATAATTATAAAACAATATGGTCTGTGTGGCCGGGCTAGCTCACCTCGTAGAACAGATATAGAACACACATATGTAGAGGTTTACTCCTCAAAGCAAAATAAAAATAACAGGATGGTCTGATGAGGTTTGGCTTGGTCAACTCGGTATCCAAAGTTATTAACTTAATTTTCTAGGAAAGGATCAAACCCAGGAGTACTCCGTCAATTTACAATGCCCATCAGGTGTCAGAATTAATGCAGCAGAACCAAGTATAACCCTTTATTCCAAGCATTATTGTTCCTTGTCAAATCTTGGTGCCTGCATTACCCAAAATGCAAACAACAGTTTCTTCGAAGATTTGGGTGTGTTATACTAGTACCAGCTCATGTAGCATCAAGCCACAACCATCAAGTGGAGATGAGGAGTGGTCTACAGTATACAGAGGTCTGGTCTGTCCCGTGAATGTGACAGGTCGTCGTTGCAAATGAGAATTTGTTCTCAATCGACTTACCTGGATAAATAAAAAAAATCGAAGGAAAGAACACAGTATATATGGAGAAGTCTTGTACTATTTGCAACATAACTATCATCATTGAGAGCAGGGAGCAGTCCTCTTTTCCCACCTGGCATTGCGTTAAATATAGTATTGATTCTAAAATTAGAGGGGGCTTTATCCTTTAAATATGTAGTAAATTCAACCTGAACCAACTGATAATGCAATATGAAATATATCTCTTTATTCAAAATAAAATTTAAAAAGAAAAAACACACGTAGCGCGCGGCAAACAGAGTAACTGTAAGTGTCCTCAGAGGTAGTAATCTGGATACTTGTATGATGGGAGACACTTGGATCTCCCCACCTCTGTGTTGACACACAACAGGTTGGGCAGGCAGGGGCAAGTATGGTGGAGTCTTTTCCCATTGAAAGGAACCTGGAAGCAGAAAGAGAGACACCTTCGGTATTAGATTAATTTTTTTTTTTTAAATGTTCATCAGGCATAATGGATGCAATGGAAGGAGATGAAAGTGTCAGTCGACTTCGCAGGTCCAGGATTGTTATTGTTAACTGATTCTTACACATTGTTTTTTCTGGCCTCTTTTGTGAATTTTGAAGGTGAGGGTCGAGGTGCTTTGAAAGCATCACTGCCGGGACACCCCCGTATGGAGACAAATCAGTGACGTGGGACACTTCACAGATGAGATGACAGTAGGCTACACCTGTCGACGATTTCACCTTGTGGCTCATTGGGTGACAGTCGTCTCCTTCCTGTCCCGTGGGCGTGCACATACGCAGGCTGCGGATCCACAAACTCACCGCACAACACATGCCTTCTCCACACTGGGAGTCCTTCTCACAGGCCTACACACACACACACACACACACACACACACACACACACACACACACACACACACACAATTAAACACATATTACATAATGAATGAGTCAAAAGAATGATTACTTTTATTGACATGAAGTAAGTTGCCACCATTTCCAACTTATAATTACCCTTGTTATGTACACTAGTTAATGTAATGAATTCCTTAATACTATGTACTCATTATTACCTTTATGACTGTTACTATCTGTTACAATCATAGCACCGTCACATTATGAGACCATATCACCTTCAGGTTTGAAAATTGTTTCAAATAAATGTGGTCCGAATGAATAAATGGATGAAGCTTTTATTTTGAATATGTAAAAAAATAAATGACAAATGCAAATGAACAGCCAGCTACTCATAATTACGATATTAAC
Organism: Etheostoma spectabile; assembly: GCF_008692095.1. Classification (NCBI taxonomy): domain Eukaryota; kingdom Metazoa; phylum Chordata; class Actinopteri; order Perciformes; family Percidae; genus Etheostoma; species Etheostoma spectabile. The sequence continues at coordinate 28,202,901 of NC_045736.1, forward strand.
AGGAAAATGCAGGTAGTGTGGTTGCGAGCTTTTGTGATAGATGAGAAATATGTTAGCAGCACAAAATACTGCAAACATGCTGTTACGTAAACAGTATATTATGGCATAATATTATTACACTATCAGTCATATCATACCTCAACAAAACACCTCAGAATTGGTAATAATGTATTGTTTTGAGTTTAGTGACAGTTCTCGCATTGGATGAGATGAAGGAAACGCAACGAAGGGGAACAGAAGTGATTTCATGTGACAGTATCATGCATTACGGCTGCATGCTCCTCTTTCAATTCCCATCAGCGACCAGAGGGGTTGTTGTGACAGAGATGGCTGTGTTATTAGCAGGTTATGGCCATGATTTATGCTCATAGAACTATGTAAATCCTGATCCAGAAAGAGAAATCATTCAAAAGAATTTGCAACTTCACTGGTGGGTTGTGATAAATTGATGTGAATAAATTAAAAGATATGATGCACTTCTCCTTTTACATTATATTAGCTCGTCATGCTTTTAGTGTATAGAAAAAGCTTGACATACTGGCTGAATGTGTGGCATCGAATTTCAGAGCAAAATTTAAGAAACAATGTCTTTGTCTTTTTTTAGTAAGTCTCTTTAAAAGTAATCAACAACAACAAAAACTATATTACATTAAAAAAAAGTGTAATTTCCATCACAGTAAAAGCACAGTAAAATGCAAATACTTATAGCCTGTATAAATATTTTGAGATGTTTGAGACAGTGAAGATAAATGTGACAATGAGTCTTTGGTCTAAGCATTAATAAGACATGATACACGCATACATAAAACTTTTCTGTCCTGTCACTTTATATACGTATTTTATGTATGTGTTTTTTCACTACAATATTTAATTTTCTTTCTGTTTCTTTTGCATTCGAGAACTTAATTTCATACCAAAGTATCCTCCATTGGAAGTGTCAAAATGTGACAGCATTTGTTGTTTATAACTTGCACTAAATGTTTGCCCTTCAGACCCCAAAAAAACAATGAAGCAGTACACATCAGGCAACATTTTCCTTTGTGAAAATATTTAAAAAAAATAAGTACTTGCATATACCCATCACACCCTTGTGGTATCTACCTGTTTGCTCTCACTTACCCCTGTGATGACCGCTGAAGATCCGTGGGACACCCACAACAGGGTGACAAGCAGTAGGGAGAAGGACCTCATGATGAAGAGCTGTCTTTGCGCTCCCGTGCCCTCCAGGGTGAAAAGTAAGAATGCTGAGGCTGTCCGACTTTCCTGCATGTGCATACGTGACAGACAGCGGAGACAAGTGGCCTTCATACTCATGCGTTCAGGGCTGGCGGAGGTTTATAAACCCAGCCCGCCATTCAGAAACTCTGTGACTCACTCACACCAGAAGCACCTCACAGGGGCTACAAAACCAAAAACCCGACCAGGGTAAAAGTTGACATGACATCGCCCATAACTTTCATTTTTCTAAAAATGCTCTTCTCCTTTTACGATGAATTGTTTTAATGCCAGAAGCAAAAGCGTATTGTACACTCAGAGATGCTGAAGATGGTCTTGATTAGTGATGTAGTGTGGCATCCTGTTACGTTCCTAGCATCTTTATTTGTCCTCCCCACCTCTGTAGACTCCGAGGCCACAGCTTTGAATACATCCATTCAAACCCACTCTCAACAGTGTACTTACCAATGAAAGTATTTCTGAGGCCACTGCACTCATGGAAAGAATTATACTTGAGTGGTACAGGACACTTTTTATTTCGAACTGTGAATTCAAATTGTTCTGAGTTACAGCAATGGTCATGTACTAGATAAATGTACTCCAACACTATGCATGGACATATTGTCACAATTGTCATTACAAAGAATCACATCAAGGCGTTATATAATGTTGATCACTTACCCATACCCTAACCTTTCTATGTGTTTAAACGAATTCTTGGTCCATGTGTTACAATCCAAATATAATATATCTCAGGCTGAGTGGGGGGATCTGTCTAGTGTCCCAATTCCAAAATAGAAGTTTTGAAACAAGTATTGATTAATCGCTTGACAGGAGATTTTATGTCAACGAATTTGATAATCAATTTTCTCTTTTCAGCAATTTTGTTGTTGTCGTGTTGCCGGGAGACAAGACTTACCATTTGGTTTTATGACACATGAATGGATTGTTACAATTGTCTTAAGGGGCCTTTGTTGATTAACCGCTTGACAGGAGATTAAATGTCAACAAATTGTATAATCAATTTTCATTTGTCAGCATTTTAGGCCTTTATATGTACAGGACAGCTGAAAACATGAAGGGGGAGAGAGAGAGGCGTAAGTGACATGCAGCAAAGAGCTGCAGGTCGGAGTCGAACCCGCGGCCGCTGCATTGAGGAGTACACCTCTACAAGGTGAGCTACCCAGGTACCCAATCACCTGAAAATCTCTTGCAGCTCTCCAATAGTCATCACACTTTGAAATACAGAGATCCACTGTACAACTTTTCAAACGACAATTTGTATGTTTTTCTTCAGTCAGATTTTATGTACGACATTTAAAAGTGGCAAAAGGAAAGTTCACAACCTGACATGGAAATCCAAACAAATGCAGATGATGATGATGAATGAGCAAGCTGTAGAGACCTCAGATTAGTGAAGGAGCCTGACATTGATGTATTTCAGAGCAGTGGCACCTCTTATGTAGCTGACTGACATCGCCAATCAACACTTCCTGAGCTAAATCCGTCTTCATCACACTCCGGCAGAGTGACACTGACAACTGAGTCGCGAAGGCTGACAAGAATAAAATAAAGCATGCGATAGTGACCCATTCAGCCCTATTCATCGATTATATTGAACAATGAAAACCATACAAGGCAAGGGAAGTTTCAAACAGGCCATTTCAAGGGGGGAAACCAGTTATAATAGATCAGCATATAGTTTGAGTGTAGTGACAGTGCAATAATAAATTGCTCTGAATTAAACAAGGGAAAGAAAAGTACAGTAAAGATATTCAATCAATCATAGGCATGAGAGAACAACAGAGTTGTTGATTTAGATTTAAAAGTGGCAAGAATTGGGGTTCATTTAACATCATCAGAAAATTGCTTCCATCGGTGTGGAGGATAACAGCTAACAGCAGCTCCACGTTGTTTAGTTTTGACTCCAGGTACTACCAGCCAACTGCCTCCAAAATGCATCTATCACTCAGAAGTATATTGATTTCACATGAGTTTTATTCATTGATGATTGTAAAGAACAATATCCAGGTAAAATAACAGCATAGCCTTAAATCTCAATGTGCTGGTTCTGTGGTGTCAGCATCTCATATCATTTTAAAAGCATTCATATTATTTTACATATTGTTCTGAGGTGAATCAAAGAACACAGCAAACGGAACACGAACCAAGGGCCTTACAACAAAGAAGTGAACAATCTGAGCAAAAGTGGAATGAAGCTCACAATCATTAAAAATCTACTTTGGTACTGCCTCAAGTGATTGCTAATATTTAATCTTTTTTTAAACTTTTTTTTGTGCTGCCGGGAGACAGAACTTATCATTATTTGGTCTTATGACATGTGAATAAATTATTACTATTTTCTTAAAGAGCCCTTGTCTCATATGTTTCTCTAGTTCTCTCATTTTTACTATCCAAAAACTGTTTTGGAATCTGGGAGGGTGGGGTTGATGGAGGTGCGGGGGTTTAAGAACGCATCAAGATGGGAGTGTTGGGCAACCTGACAGGCTTGACATCCTCAGCTCCCCAGTGTGTCAACAGAGATGACTGGCTCCAATGACCAACCCCTTTGGCAGTGTGTGTTGATTTTAACTAATGGTTATATGATTTCATGAAAAAAGGGAGGCATGACGTAGTGCGTGCATCTGAGTGCCAGAGGATGAACCATGTAGTTTACCACTGGAAATACATGTTGGATTTCACAGACTGCAGTACAGCCAGATCTTATCCTCTGATTCTATCCCTCTGTACCGTCTCCAATCTCATTTGCTCTGCATCCATAAACATGTGAGAGGAACGCATGGTGCTAGATTGTGGGGTTGTGGAAAACATCTGATTCTTTCTGCCAGATTCTTTCTGCATGTCATCAGAGGATCAGCCCCTTGCATGACATAATGTCACTGCTGTTGCTCCCTTAGTCTATTCTATACAACATGCTAGTATCATTTGCTCACACATTATCAGCATTGTTTTCCGTCTCTATTGCATAACCTTCTTGTATACGGTTTCATGTTGGCTAGTCTTGCTTTGCCAGACCTTCCTCCACAATGCCGCATATGAGGGTCTGGCTAGTCCACACAGCATTCCGGGATGGGAGAAAAACAGGCTCTGGTTTATTGTCATTTCTTTAAACCAATCACAATTGTCATGGGCGGCGCTAATGCCAGACAGAGCCACGGTGCCGCTGTTAAATAGCCTCGGGAAGGAACTTGCTTTGGTGGAACATGTGTACATTCAAAAGTCATTTTTAGTCATTTTTAGTTGTGCAATAGAAAACTCAGATTGGACAGATAGACTAGCTAGCTGTCTTGATTTACCCTGCGGAGGTCTGAGGAGCAGTTAACCATAGTCTTTATAAATCAATAAGAATTTTTCCAACACAAAGAAAGCGGAAAAGAGCAAAATCCGGGAGAACTTCCGGTGGCAACAAAGCAATCTCAGAAGTGGAACGTTGTGGATATACTGCATGTTGGCTGACTCCTGGTAATGTCGGGTCCCACCTGCTGGGACAATCCCAGAGAAAAGATAAGGGAGGAGACATGGTGTGTAGGGCTCTAAGCTGCCATCAAGTAATTGGTCAGTGGTCATTTGATATCATACGAATTGTTGTGTATACCTTTTCAGACGATATTGTGCTAACATGTTCATGAGAAGGCACTTTTTGTGGTTAGAAGGGAGACAGCTACGGCTGGAAGTTACACAAAATTACACCAAATCTTACAAAATCTAATAAACTATAATTAAAGGTCCCATGACATGGTGCTCTTTGGATGCTTTTACATAGACCTTAGTGGTCCCCTAATACCATATCTGAAGTCTCTTTCCCAAAATTCAGCCTTGGTGCAGAATCACAGCCACTAGAGCCAGTCCCACAATGAGCTTTCCTTAGTATGAGCCATTTCTGTCTGTAGCGTTCGAGGAGGAGAGAAGGGGGGGTACGGTGGAGGCTGGGGGGTGTGGCCTTGAAAAAACTGCCACTTTGCTCGTTTGAAAGCCATGATGTCTCTCTCTCATAGGTGGGCCAAATTCTCTGGGCGGGCAAAGCAGAGAAAGGGGAGGTAACCTTGCTCTTTATGACCTCATAAGGGGAAAGATTCCAGATCAGCCCATCTGACCTTTCATTTTCTCAAAGGCAGAGCAGGATACCCAGCGCTCGGTTTACACCTAGTATCATTTCTAGCCTCTGGGGGACCATAGGCAGGCTGGTGGAACTCATATTAATGTTGAAAAACCTCATAAAGGGAAATTTACATGCCATGGGGCCTTTAATAATATTTTAGTACTTTCACCCAGGAAACGTCTAGTCGTCACTGTAGCTATGTCCCTTCTGAACCCATTGGTATGGTAACAAAAAGAAATGCAAAAAGGAAAGAAAAAGACACCCCAAGGATTTATAAGGTAAGCCGCAGTGATGAAATATGTTTTATTTTATTTTCTTTCAGAATTATCACCGTCATGCCACTTCAAAATGTTCAAATTAAATTCTCTGAAAGCAGCTCTTCCCTCGACTTGCTCCCCACGCGTCAATCTTCACGGTAGCAAACTGGCAGAGCATGGATTTTTGTCCTCGGCTATCAAAATAGCAGCTGAGGACTGGATGTACCAAAACCGAAAGGACACAAGGACAGCTGCAGACTGTGTGTGGCAAAATTATTTCCAAACACTAATTCCAGGTGGTAAAGTTCAATGATGACGCAATTTTGAAAGACATGCATGCGCATGGGAGTTGTGCTAAACCAAAGAAGCATTTTGGAATTATCTGATGTATTCATGACATCCACAAAATGGAATACAACTTACCTTTTATCAAAAGTTTTATCTGTTTTTAAAGCTTTAAAGCACTGAAACTGTCCCTTAAAGTAAAATGACCTGCTTTTAACAGCTGACTGACGAGAGAGCACAATTTTATAACGTTAAAATACATAATGTTAACATAATAATAATGTTTAATCCCCCTAACACCATCCCTATTCCCATCAGCCTCAGTCCACTATCCAGTAGCATCAAACCCACTGCCAGAAAGACTTCACCTTCACCCCACATATCAATAAAGTTGTCCAGTCCTGCCTTCTCCATATTAGAACCATTTCCAAAAATAAAAACCATACTGTCACAGCACAACCTGGAAAAAGTAGTCCATGCCCTCATTTTCATCCGTCTAGATTTCTGCAACTCTCTTTTAATCGGCATCAACCACAAATCACTATCCCGCCTCCAGCTGGTTCAAAACTTAGCAGCCAGGCTTCTCACTGGTTTTAACAGAAGGCTACACCGTACTCCCATCCTAGCTTCACTTCACTGGCTGCCTGTCCGTTTAAGAGTTGATTTTAAGATTTTACTTTACTTTACTTCACTTTTAAAGTGCCCATGTTATGAAAAAAATCACCTTTTCTGGAATTTGAGGTGTCGTTTTTTTGTCTCTGTTTCTTCCACACGCATACAAACTTGGAAAAAAAACATCCAAGCTGTTTTGAGTGAGATACAATTTTCTGAATGTTCTCTACCTTCAGTCTCCGGGTGAGCTGTTCAAAATCTGCACGGCTTTCTGCGTCACGAGCCGAGATGGCTAACCGTAGGACTTGCTAACTTGTTCTCGATACAACACACACTAGTTCACCATAATGTACAAAAGAACTACTTCCATGCAGGTATTCCACAAGTGTGCCCTTGTCAAGAAGACGTCTCCCAGCTAATCCCGCCTTGTACTGACCAAAGTTGGAGGAAGCGTTATCTAGCTGATGTGTTCTTACCTAGCTACTGCGTATGTGCAACTCCAAACAAAGATAGTACAGAAGTGAGATGTCTCACTCTGTAGCTAAAACAGTCCTAAACACACAGGGTGAAAACAGGATCTGCAGCGATGTGCAGTACAACAAAAAATGTGGTGTTTTTTGAAAATGAAACCGTGTAAACCTATTCTGGTACAAC
>NC_045736.1:28210053-28242144 GCF_008692095.1 Etheostoma spectabile
AAATACAATTATGAACCTGAAAATGAGCATAATATGGGCTCGTCATGATCTGGCCCCTGACTATATCTCGGAGATGCTTGTCCCATGCGAGACTGTTCGCAGTCTTGGATCCTTGTAACCAGATGTGATCGTGGCTTCCCGATCAGGGCGCCTCGGATTTGGAATATTGGATAGGCTTGCTGAATCTGTGACTTCTTCTAAGTCACTTCTTAAAACGTACTTTTATAGACTTGCTTTTATATGATACTGTCTTTTTCTCCTTTTGCCTTCTCTCTGTTTATCCCCACTTGCTGACAGTCCTCCTACAACTTGCTATTTCCACTTTTCTTCGATCTACTTGTGAATTTTCATTTTCTCTGTACAGTTATTTGTATTGATGGGGGGTGTATATTTATGTCTTGTTCATGCTTTTGTTTCTTCTATTAAAGCCCTTTTGAGCTGTTGTTTTTAAAGGCGCTATACAAATGAAGTTCTTATTATTGTATATGGAGTACAGCACCTGTCATTTGCTTTCCATTATATTTGAAAAGAAGAGACAAAAACACTGCTGTCTTCCATGACCGCACAAGGTCGTAGCTAATCCATTGTCTTTGCTTTCAGGACTTCCTTCCATAAAGGCTTCCTCTCATTTCCGTCATCTATTGTAACAGTCTAATAGTAATTTACATTATTTTTGTAAGACTTCCTTCAAATTCCGCCACACCTTGACACAAAAGACTGTATGGGGTTCTCACAGGGAAGCTTAAAAATCATCAAGTCGTGTTTAGACACTTATTTACTGGAGCTTGTAACAGTGAGAGTTTAGTCAGAGCTGGAGCACAAAGGGAGTCATTCGTCGTCAAAGAAACAACATTTCAATTATTCTTCTAACTAGCTTGCTTTAAACCAGGGATTTACTAAATTGGTTTGCAGCATTACCATTAAAGATGTCTTAGCTTGTAAAGACGTTAATAATGTGTAAATCGGTTGCTAGGGAACATCTATTGCGTTATCTGATTAAAAGCTATGAACTATGTAAAGCAAAGTCCTCCAAACCATATGACAACATGGGCTGTTTATCCCTCCCTCTAACAGGACCCACAGAAGCGTTGTCTGTCTTCATACATATCTAAAGCATAGAACGTAATGGGCAAGGTTTTTAACCACTACGAACACTATGGCTAAGTTTAGGCACAAATCTACTTGTTCGAGTTTAGAAAAAGACAGTAGTTTGGGTTAAAATCAAACGTTACTTCCCTTCCAGGTTACGCACATGACGGAGTATGTGACGTAGTCTTCTCCGTCTCTTCTGTTAAGTTGAACAATCTCGCTGTTTACTTTTTTCCCCAAATGGGACACAATCCCTGTTCTCTTGGGAGAAAGCATCAGCAAAGTTGAAAAAAATAGGGCTTTGCTTTAGTTCTTTGAGTTTTTAGGAGTCTCTGTCTTAATGTTAAAAAACAGTATGGATATATACAGTGCATTTGCTACTATGTGCAAGTGTGATGTATCATACGACGTTTGTTGACGTGTCGCATGTAAACTGAAGTGCTGGATGCATGTCAATATAGTGCAGTATACATACATGATATATTTAGGAATGTTGTATGTCAACTATTTTAAGTATTTTAAGGATCATGTGCGATAAGGACCTACACTACCAGTCAAAAGTTTGGGATCACTTGGAAATTTCCATTCCACTCCATTATAGACAAAATTAATTTAATTAATTTGATGCATTATCAGCAACCATTCATCCAATGTTCCAAAGGCAAATTGTGTTTACTAATCTTATATCATTAAAAGAAATGAGAACACATTGGAGAACCTTTTTGCAATTATGTAAGCACATAATGTAATCTGAAAGTTGCTGCCCTGGTTAAAAAAAACATTGCAACTGATCTCAGCTGGTATTCTGTCTATAATGGAGTGCAATGGAAATGTCTAAGTGAACCCAAACATTTGACTAGTAGTGTACAATAATAAAGAAAAGCCTGAGACAATGTATGCATTTAAATTGGCTTATATATATTTATACATGACCAATATCTCTGCTCACATTCTCATCCACCTATCTATTCACACATTTATGTGTCTACACATAACAGAAGAAGGAATAAGGAACAAAGAATAACAGCTGTTCAGTATCCATAAAGCATCTGTGTCAAATGAGCTGTTATTCAAAATTCAATGGGAGTAAGGTCTGCTATTATCTTCTCTGAATGTCTGATTAATGTTTTTTCAGAGGGAAAGTGGAGTGAATGTTGCTTCCATGTTCCAGTGAGGTTTATGGCTGTCTGGGTGAGTCAGTTATAGCCTACTACAAAAATCTAACCACAGTCTTGCTAACACAAGCAAATTTTAGCTAAGGTTAACTAGCATGTCAAACGGTGCTAGTCAGTATTTCAATGCCTCTGGGGCTAGTAAATCAGCACATAGGAAAATGTAAAGTTGCACTTCAACTAAGCAACCTGAAACAACTATAAAATAGCAAGGTGAACTGTAAAACTACAGCAGACCGCCACCCTTGGCAAGATGCTTCAGGTTGGAGGTGGAGTAGGCTAATTTGGACGCTAAAAGAAGGTTAGTTGCTGGCAAGCAGAGGTTGCACTGCATAGTTATATTTCATTCTACCTGTTCTTTCTTTAATGTGAAATGCTGTTTGAATTTCCAAGATAAAAATGCATTCCCTCCCCTGGCTCTGTTGTGCCGGTGACGGCTCCATCTCTACCTCTATCAGTGATCACGCAAAAAGCTAATTTTTTCGTTGTCATATTGAGGCTTCTGGGAAAGGCATGGAGTTTCCTTAATTTATTTAGATAGAGAATAAACTCCTGAAACAGAAGTAACATCATGTAATCCACTGATTTCGACAATGTAACTGTACTCCAAATACCACCTATTTAAATTGTTTACCTCTCCCCAAGACTGACTGTTATATAGTATTGCATTGCTAGACCTTCTTTAACAACGCCGCGGAGGTGGGTCTGACTAGTGCACACAGCATTACGAGATGGGAGAAAAACGTGTTCTGGTTTATTGGCATTTCTATAAACTAATCACAATTGTCATAGGCGGTGCCAAGCGCCGAGCTTAGAATTGTTTTGGTGGAACATGTACGTGCACATGTTCAAAGGTTGTTTTAGTCGTGCAACAGAAAACTCAGATTTGACAGATATTCCCGCTAGCTGTCTGGATTTACCCTGCCAAGATCTGTTGAGCAGTTAACCATAGTCCTCATAAATCCACCAGAATTTAAAATTCAGAAGTGGGAGGTAACGGGACATCCGAAAATGGACATCCAAAAACCGTGACATCCGGTAGAATTTCCTGCGTAGCAATCCCGGAAGTCAAACATTGGGGATGTAGACTGTTATAGAACTATTATGAGCTAAAGGGAGTTTGGTCATCTTACCCAATATTCAACAGACATTTTTTATGTAAACATTTAATGCATGTGTTTGATTTTACTCTACAGCCTGTAAACAAAACGTTCTTAAAATGGAGTTCACAAATGAGGAAGACATCATTAGCGATGTAGACGAGTAAACAGCTTTAGATGGCTTGTTAAAGTGAAAGAAGACAACCACTTATACATGAAAATATATGCAACAGATGCTCATTATCTCACAGCAGCATGACACGCTGTATTTTAAAGTCTTGCGAGCCACTGGAGGCACAGAGGGGATTTTGGTGCCTTGATCGTGTGTTGTGTGAAAGGACCAATAGGCCAAGCTCTCAAAAAGTTGTTTTTTTAAAAGACAACTTAAAAGAATAGACAGCAGAAATGCATCAGAAGCTATTACGGCTTTCACATTCTAGATTTTATCTCAACTTCATCTTGACATCGATGTCTGACAGATTTTTATTTTCTCAGTAAAGGAGTGCATTAATACATGTGATGGTTCAACCTGTGGACAAGTATTTGAGCTGATTTGTGCAATTTTAACCATGACTTCCTGTGCACAATCAAAAGGATGGGGAACATGTCATGCCTACCTGAGGCTTGCAAGAGAAGGCTGGGGTCAGGTCCCAGCATGGATGTGGCACACACAGGAGTTACTGAGACCGGTGGATACGTGTTGTGTTTGTGAGTGCTGCAGCATGATGCTAACACACGGTGACATGGGAAGCTTCTATGGCTCATGGACATTCCATCACATGGGTCATGCCCTTTGAGGGCCTGAGTAAGTGGACTGTGATGGTGAATTGGTCCTCGCCACATTTCAGGATTCATGATCATGCTGCGTTTATATGGACAATATTTCTTCATCCTCGATTGCTATGATTCTGATTAGACATTCCGATTTAACCAATTACGTGGTTGCTAAATAAAGTGATTTGACAAGATGAACGTATACATGCCCCAAAGGATTTAATCAGATAACTTTTTTTTGACGTACGCTGTGAAGCGTCTAATCGGCTGGAAATACAATAGAATAACTTTTTCCCCCCAAGTTTATTGAGTGAAAAAAAAAACGCTCATCAAGAATGGTTGGTGCCCCTTCCTCTGCCAGAAGCTATTGGATGAAAGTCCAAAGCAAAGACTGGTGACAGAAAATTGTTCTCACAGACTGAGTAACATGCAGAAAAAATATCTATTCCAACCAGAGAGATATGATTGGATTTAGTGTTTACATAGTAATGTTTACATAGTCTCATCTGATTGTGGTGGTGACATGAGGCATTTTTGACAATTTTGTGATTACAACTCTAAAAACCACACATTTTAGTGTCCCTGTGTTCTATTTGTGTAAATGACAATTGCTGCATTATGCACTGTTCGTTGATGCCTCTTCACACAAGCACAGAATGCATTTGAAGGAACACGCCACAGTGTGTTGAAATAGGGCTTATCATGGTCTCCCCTAGCTGGAGATAGGTGGGCCAACACATTTTTTGTCTCAGTGCATGCATTGTTTTAGTCCGGTGCAACACATTATCTAGTCTTAATCTGCATTGCTATTTGTACTTGTTGTGAATTTGCAGGCTCACTTTGACTTACAACATGCTAACCGGCAACGTAGGATTCCATTCACCACGCTAAGCTAACTAACCCTATTTCAACAAACGATGGCGTGTTCCTTTAAGAATACAGTTAAAAAACAAGCACTATTGCTAGAGAGATAATCTGCTAGCTTTTAACACAAGAAATATAGAAATGTATATCATAGAAATTAAATCGATCCTTAAAAGTTGGTAGCCTACTGAAAATCTGATTAACTAATGCTGTTGCTGTGTTCATGTACACAGAAGCAACATTTTTACATTTTTATTACATATTGGTTGGTTAATCATCATTAACAGGTCTGAACTTAATTAGGTTGGGCACACACGGGTAGCTGAACTCTTGATATGCGAGAAAATCTGGATGATGCCACTGTTGACTCGTGCATTGGTAATAAAAACTAATTGTGCCCAGGGGTTTCATGACCTTATTCATTAACTAGCGAGCACACAGATTCTCTGTGGTAGCCTATAGTATTCTCTGCAGCAGTACAAATAGGACTGCGATTTCCACATGCTGTAACACTGCAACCCTGAACAGCCAAACATGTTTTTCTAAGCCATAGATAAATGACTTTTCCCAAAGAAAAAAAGACACACAACGTGTGTATTATCAGAAGAGTCTAAGTTTGCCAGAGCTGCAGAATAAGTGTGGGGAGAGTTTTAGAGGACGCAGACACACTCTGTCACCCTAACCCCAGCAGCAAAAAAGCAGAGCAGGAGTGCAGACATGGGTCAGTCAGTTCCTTCCAAGGAGGCAATTGAGGCCTTAAAGGTCTCTTATCCTCCAGGAACAATGGGGTCCAGTTTTCTAAACTCAGTATTCTTTTTCTCTGTGGTTTTTTATCTTTTGAGGTTAAATGTTTTAAACAAAATAAAATACATACAGGTTTGAAGCCTAAGGTGTAAATTTGTGTATGTCCTGTAGAGCAGCACTACACTAAGTTTCCCTGCAGCTGCTAAGGACCCTTTTCCGCCATCATTAATATGTATGTTGTATTATGTATTTTGTACTATGTATTGCTATGTATTAAGATTTATTAAATATGCCTAACTACAAACTACACACATAGCCATGGCCTTTTTTTGTCACCTTTCATCCTCATCCTGCTCACCCAAGACAACTGCCCCAGGCTAAGAGATGAACAGCAGGAGTCCTGGATAACAAGGTACTCCCCTCATTAAACACAAGACCGGGCAACCTCTCTCCTCCTCCTTCTCTGCTCTTCATTGGGTCCAGGGTCTCCGATGGAGAGCATGGAAGCTGGGATTGGGTGATGTGCCCTTGATCTTGTGGATCAGACCCCACACTGCAAAAATGTCGTCACCCCTCCTCATACACATTTGTTTGAGGAGGGATGAAAACGTATTGCACGGCTATATCCTGAGAGGTTGTGTGGCATGTCAAACAACCTCAATGCGTAAACACACAGTGTCTGTGGGGAAAAGTGGAACAGCAGTTACTGTGCATAAATATGCAGACTGGTCCATAGATAGCTTCACTGGGTGTTAATGAGCTTTGTGATTCGTGTACAGGATTACAGCAGCCAGGTCTGGTTTCTAAATTACAACGGAAACACCACATTCATTTGTGAAGAGAACAAAACAACATGAAGGAAAGCTGCCTGCGTCGTGGTTTAATGAGTTATGTTTGACAATGAAGAACTCTTCTGAGAAAACTCTATCACTCAAAATTTAATTTGAAATAATGTTAAAACATTCTTGCACACATCAGGAGAGCTGCTTGTGAAGCCAAATCTCAGGAAAAAACATGTTTGAGAAGTAAATAGGTAGTATGATAGATGAGTGTCTGTCCATAAATCCATTAAATACAACTTTATTTATTTTTAAAATTAAGGTTCTGATTAGGGGTTTATTTTTCATTTTAAGGATCTCCATTAGGTGATACTGTAGCAGTCAGCTACTTGCTGGGGTCCACACTAGACACACAATACATACCCATTTCATCACAGACATACACTGTATATGTAAAAACATCAATATGCAATACACTTATCCAAACCCACGTACATACACATGCACGTGTGCACCTGCAAACATACACACACATGTACATTTCCCGTAACAAACAGCTCAAACTTGCTGTCAAATTCAGTACTTATCACATTATAAATAGTCTTGCATTGCCAGACCTTCCACCACAGCGCTGTGGAGGATGCATGGCACCCTAATGTTGCTATCATGCCATCATCTTTATATCCCAAATGAATCACAATCTATTTCCACACTGTGGATGAATGAATTTTTTTAAACTAGTTATCGCTGCCTGGATTTCTGTATTACACCATGTAGTTGCATAAGCCTACATATATATATATATATATATACAGTACATTTTTTTTAATCAATCTATGCCAAAAAGTTAAAGGAAAACTGATTATATTGTAGTTATCAGGGGTGTGCAATTATTCCCAGCTTCTCATTCAAACACAGTTACCTTTATTCCCCTAATATTTTTAGAAAGACAATTTCCGCCCTGTAAAAGAGCATCACATATATTATGCAAGATGCTGTGAAATAGTACATTTCCTTTCATTTTATTCTATTTCCAGGATATGAGATTCTTGTTTAAAACTATAACATGTTTTCTACAAGCAGAAAATTCTCATCAGTAGACCCTGATCTTCCATCCGGTTTTCCTGGGTGGGCACCCTTATTGTTCAAGATGGTTTATTTTATTGTAGGGAAACACTGAAGACTTCACTCTTTATTCACTATGACGACACAGTGTTCCTTTTGTCAGTATGTGAATATGTTAATCTATGTGCTGTGATTGAGTGGATAAATAATAAGGAAATACATTGCCATTGAATGTAAGATAAAAATGTTGCTACTCAACATAATCCAGGCCCTTTGCACAGAAACGCCAAAAAATCAAGTCTGCAGCCGTGGGTTCGACTCCAACCTGAGTCCCTTTGCTGCATGTCATTCCCCCTACTTTCTCCCCTTTCATGTCTTCAGCTGTCTTATAAATAAAAGCCTAAAAAATGCCCAAAAAGGGATTCCTAAAAAATAAAAATAAAAATCAAGTCAAATGTACAGTGGTTGTGGTGCCTTGGTGGTGCAGTTTTAATGACCGTAACAGGAACACGGAATTTGGCATGAGCCAAACCCCCCCAATTTCCACCGTCCGTCAATACCCTGCAGGTCCTGATTTGTTGTGGAACGACTGCGGCCATGACTGACAGCTGAAGTCCCGAAGACCGACGAGATCTCGGGAATTTATGTAGAATAAAACCACAAAAGCAACAACAGTTTGTTTCCATCCAGAGGAGTAGAGGGAAACAACTCTGTGCTGTGTTCTCAAGGCGTAGTGCAGGGAAATATGATCCACCGTGAGCATGGTCTATTTCATTTTGGAAAATGAACCAGATTATTTTATTTTGTTTCTGCGCTCGACTTCCTGTCGGGCACTATCTGCCGTGTGCTGAATTGCTGTGAAGCTCTACGGCGTCCGCTGCTCCGGAGGGATGCGGACTGGTGGAGCTGGGACGGACCCGGAACGCAGCCGTTCTGCAGTCAGTGGAAATACACACATTGACTTGAATGGAAACCTAAGGACTCTGCCACCGTTCCGTTCTGGAGGAGCAACTCCTCCTAATTTATTCTATATCTGGAATAAACCCAGAAACCTGCAGATCCGCTGCTACTCTCAGTTCTTTTAAATCAAGGCTGAAGACCTTTCTTTTTGATGCTGCCTTTCTTTAAATGACTGCTCGTTTCTTTAAATTTCTAACGCTGCACTGTAACTTTTATTCTTGTGTTTTATGTGTCCTAATGTTTCTATTTTGTTTTTAACTGTCTAGTCATGTGTTTTATCGGTTTTTAATGCTTATGATTTTTAACTGTTTGTACTTGTGTTTTATCTGTTTAACTGATTTTATGTAAAGCACTGTGAATTGCCCTGTCGCTGAAATGTGCTATACAAATAAAGCTGCCTTGCCTTGCCTTGCCTAAATTCCACCGGTTGCGCAACGGCTGCGGATCCGCTTCGGAACTCCGCTCCTCGTGACTTCAGCTGTCAGTCATGGCCGCGGCCGTTCCGCAACAAATCCAGACCCGGAGGGTATGGACGGACGGCGGAGCACGGAGCCGACGCGCAGCAGAGCCGAACAGCAAACGTTCTGCAATCGGTGGAAATTACAAGTCAGAGAGAAGCACGTGTATGTGGGTAGACATTTTGATTCCTTCTCATAAATGAATGCTATTGGTCATCTTTAACGTCCGTCTGTTTTACAAATATTTAAACAGTGAAAATTGAATCTGACTTTGTCAAAGGGAAATATCATTGTATATTGTTTTCAAATGAGCCTTTTTCCATTTCCTGAAAAGCAACAACTTTGGACATACAAGGTTTTTGCCCGACAGTGACGATAAGTGAGATCAGGCGATGAGTCAGGATTACTACTGGCTATATCGGCGCAGGAATACAAAGCCATTTGACAGGTTGATTTCAAGAGGCCTCAAACATTCTCTGAAGGCAAACACTATCCCTGTTTCTTACACTCACTACGACATGTTCAGCTTCGTGCGTGACACTGATACAAAAACTCAAAGATAGCATGTGCCTACAGGGGAACAGATGACTGTCTTGTCCTGATTCTCTCACAGCAGCTGCATTCTGCATGGCAGATGTGTCAGTCTGACAGTAAGGAAAATGAATACAGACAGAAGAAGTTTTACGAAAGGCAAGTTGTGACAGTTATTTATATTTTTGTGTTCGCGCTTAGAGGTTGAATTACGTTTCATGCTTTTGGACTTAAACTTGGATGAACCAGGATAGCACTATATCTTTTCTGACAGACGCCGCACGCACGCACACACACGCGCGCACACACACACACACACACACACATTCCTCTGCTGCTAAGGTGATGCGACACTTGGGAACATTTCATACCAAAGCCTTTACTGTGTCACTCTGCTTACATAATACATTACAAAAGTGTTAAGGAGTTGTTTTTTTTATGGCAATGCTAAATATAAACAGCTGTGCTTGTCATGTTAAAACCTTTACCTCAGTGGCATATATGGAAAGCGGTGGTAAATTACTGTAATAGGATTTTAATACACTTTTCAACTTGAAGATATGTCATTGCAAACTTCTTTGTTTGAGTAATGGAAGCTATTAATGCAGTGACTATTATATCAAGAGAATAAGCGAGCCAGTCTAATGTTTATTACATAAATGAAAAGGTTATGACAATTCAGGATCACTATCACTGTCAACTGAATGGCTTTTAATGCCAATAGTAAGTTACATTAAAGGACAAGGATGGTGATATGCTGTCAACAAAAAGATCAAAATTAACCAAATGTCCTTTGTCAATAGTATGAAATTAAACAAAACACACAATTTGCGACTTTAAAATAAGTGTTAAAATAGCATTTCCGGTTTTAAAACTGTATCATTTATTTATTCTATTCCTTAAATTATTTCACACTGTATTGTTTAATTCATATATTTTATTCTTGTGTACAGTCTCTGGTGTGTTTTTGAGTATCTTTTTTAGTTTGTAATATTTTATTTATTCATTTAAAATTGGTCCCTTTGGGGCCCCTTACATTTGTTTTTTGCTGAAGATGTAAAAATGGTCAAAAATGTACAAATACATTAAAAAAAATTTTTAATGGTTAGGTAATTTCCCAAAACATCTGGACTGTCGATACATTTTCAGCAAAAGTTACTCAAACAAGAGACATTTCTTGGGGACTAATCTCAGCTGCACATGTGCTGTTATACTTGTGTTTACTTCAGCAGGAGGGTGCATGTGGGATGCACTCCAAATAAACTACAGTGTGTTTGTGTTTCCATGGTAATGAAGGAACATGTCACCCAGTGCAACTGTGCGGCTCATTGATGTATTTTTAATAGTTTGTTTTTCAACAACAATGGCGCTCTATGGCACAGAGGAATAATATCAGGCTTTGCAAACACACAATATTTGTCCATACATTCATTGTTGGTTTTTGCATTATTCATGTTTTGTTGACAATGTCAAAAATATCACCAGACTCATCCTTTAAAAACAGTGGATGCAAGTGTGTGTGTGAGTGTGTGTGTGTAATTATGGACATCATTTAGGGATACTGCATGCACAGATGTATGTAGCTGTGGAAAGTCTGGGTAAAAATGTAGGTTTCTCGACTCCTCTTCAGTCCCTCTGAACTCCCAGCACCCACAGAGGCAGCCCGATGATGAAAAGCCGGGCCAGTCGTTAACTCCTCCCAGATCTCTGCCTTACACCTGCTGCAGGCCAAGACTATTACTTCTTACACACTTCCTTCTCTCCAGATGATGATCAGACTTCCGGCCTTTTTAGTCAATGTCCCTTTACAGCATCCAATTACAGCTTCTCCGTGTCCGTGTTCGCTCACGTTGTCTCCTGTGAAAGAGCCTATTGTGTTCATTCATGTTCGGCAGGAGGAAAGTGCTATTCAAGTATTTCTCAGCGCTGGGTCCATCTCTTTGGAGTAGGATGTCAAGGAGAGCTGAGCACACTGACCTTAAGATACTGGTTCTCATCAACAAAGTCCTTAATAGTATCCCAGGAACCAGACGATGTTATATTTGCTCTGGCTGATATTCAGATTTCCAGATCCTAGTCAGACCAATCCCGTCCGCTTATCTCATCTGGGGCAGGTTTGAGACAATGATTGACATCCTGCCGAGCCTTCGTACTTTACGTAAAATGCATGAACATGAGCAGTGTTATAATGTAACAACGTACAAATACTTTGTTGCATTACAACACGTAATTGTCTGGAAACTCTCCTTTACTCCACAACATTTCCTAAATAAAATGCATACATTTACTCCACTACACTTCCCCTAAGCATCTTCATTACGTTACTTGCAAGAAATGTTTTTCACACATTGGAGTGAAAGATCCTTTTTCACAAAAAAAAATTTGATGTTCAAGAAGGATGTGGAGAGCCTGAATATGATGATTTACTATGAGGATGTTAGGGTACACGGGAGAGGATACAGATGCGGACACCCACAGCAAGGGGAATAGGCAGAGTTTTACTTGTAACCACAAGAAGAGTCAAACAGGTAGGAGGTGCGGTGAAGTCCAGGTTATAGAGGAGCCAGATGATAGTGTGCTGGGGAGTTCTCAGGGAGGACGGACAGGCAGGAGTGATGGCTGGCAGACAGGCAGGCAGCGAATACAAGTGAACTGTGGTAGATGGAGAACAGGTCATAAGAAGAAAAAACAACAACACATAGACGGAAAACCAACTGAGTGGCCGGCGCAATATACCGAGTGAGGTAAACTGACGAACTGGCGATGAGCGAGAGCTGAACCAGGGTTTTTAACAGCCAGGGTGAGGAGTTTCAGGTGTGATGCAGGCGGTGATGAGGCACAGGTGCGATGCACTGCGGGTGGTGACGAGCCAGGAGAAGACACACCCACACAACACACAGAGAGGGCCGACAGAAACAGCAGGGAGGGGAACAACACGGAAGGGACGAATGGTGAAGCAAACCCTAACAGAGGAAGATACAGTAAAGTTTAGAATCAAAGTTTTTATATACTTTTGTTTCTCATAATAAGTAAACGTAATATCAGAAAATTACTTTTGATACTTAAGTGCAGTAAACATCAGATACTTTCAGACTTTGACTCAAGTAATATTCCAAAAGGTGACTAACATCTAACAAAGTAATTTTCTGGTAAGATTTCTGGTCCTTTTACTCAAGTACTTTCAAGTACTTTACACAAGACTAAACATGAGCGTAAACCTAGCTGGGGAAAGAGGAGCAACGTTGAAAAACCACGACGGCTGCAGCCGTGGAACGTCCTGCTAAAGTACTATTATTAAATTCTGATGACAAAAAAAACGGACATATGGATGCCTCACCATCACAGCTCATCTCTGCTCGCTGTAGTCTGTTTACATCTGCCCATCACTCAGCGCCATGTCACATATTCCTGCTCTTATTGGTTGTAGCTCTATCCAATTGTATCCAGAGGCATTATTGATAACAACCCTTGGAAATAATCAAAAATGAAGTGAGAAGTTCCAGACTAACTCACATTTTTGATTTGTTCTGGCGATGTCAGGCTGACCTACGAGGCAAATAAAAACCAAATTGGCTGAGATAAGCAAGAACAACTATATTTGTTAATTATATTCTAATTAATGCGTGCAAGCACTGTTGGCTTATTGCATTTAGTGTGACTCTTAATTCTATCAGAGGGCATCAATCGATAAATTGGATTAGACACAAAGGTGAATTTACATGTTTCATGCAAGCTTCTAATTAGATGGTTAATTTCTAATTAAGCTTGCTTCCATTGAGTTATAGGACGCGACGGGGCTTCCATTTAATTAACCCAGCCTGGCAGTTAATGTAGTAATGCTGTTTAATAATGATGACCCTTAGACAGGACACTATATAGGGCTTCTGAGCGTGGCTTATTTAGTCTTAAAGTCTGCAGAGTAGTGTGTGGAAAAAATGATTGCTCTCACATTACACAGAATCTTTTCAACCTTAATTGTTTTTTCATCCAGTTATACATTATTCTGTGTGGTTTTTCAGAATAATGTTACAGATCCTGTCTTTCTCTACAATAAACACTATGCCATTGCTTGTTCCTATACCTAAGAGATGGTTTTTAGGAAGAAATAGGCTATGAAATGCAAATGTGATGCCTGTAGTCAACATCTCACCAGATCACATGGAAGCAAAAATGCGACTCCAGCACATTGTTCAGCTAAATTGCCCGAGTGCTCCTCTAAAAATAGGGCACACAGCTGAGAGCTCTGGGGGATGTGGCACACGGCAGGGATAAAAAGGGCTTTCACTGAAAAGCAGGAGAAAGGAGAGATTCTTCTAAAGCTGCAAAACGAGGCATGATGTAAACAGTAGGCTATACACAGACATACCAAGAAACTAATAAAACTGTCAACAAAGCTGTTCCAAAAACCCTTACTTGCCCTTCATATAGACGGAATTTAAAATGATAGAGGCGTCCCGTTGAGAGGCCTGTGGGTTGCAGGTCCAACGCAATTTGAGTTTTCAATTTCCTGCCAAAAATGAGATTCTATAAAGCCACAGGAGAGCACGAGCACAGAGCAGGGATGGTCCTTTTCTCTCTCCGAGTCAATGTGATTCAAAGGAACGCTTAACAGCGACTTCAAGAGCAGAGACAGGCTCCTCGCTGCAGCTAATTTGGTAATCACTGTGGATTCCTGACCAGAGATGGGAAGTACTTAAGTAGATTTCTCAGATATTTTTACTTTACTTTACTATTTATTTTTGTGGCGACTTTTTACTTTTACTCCTTACATTTTAACATGAATATGGGTACTTTCTACTCCTTACATTTTACAAAATTGGCTTGTTACTTTAGATTTTTCCAAAGGTTGTCTATCAGGAGTGATTGTGAGTGCATGTCGGAGAATAACGCGGACACACGCCGCACACCGCAAACGGGCGCGCACGCCACACAGAGAAAAACGTGAAAGAAAAGAAAAAGAGACTAGCTGTCCGGAGGATAATCAGTTGAGATTGTGTGTGTGTGAGTCCTTGAGAACTGTAAATTGTGTAACTTATGTTGTCAGTTCATTTAAACCTGTATTGGTCTATAGTTGCATATACTTGCAAATTTAAAGTAGGTTAGCTAGTGATTTAGTTGTTTGTGTTCTTCACCTGTTAGCTAGGTTGCACCTGGCTGTTGATTCATAATGGCGACTGTTGAACGCCCTCGCTCACGTTTGTGTTTTAGTTGCATTTTTTACATGCTACAGTTAGGCTACACTGCATTAAGATACTGTAATTAAGAGTGGGTTTATTGTTATTATTTGCTAGCATATATATTTGTACTGATGCTTGATTGTAATGAAGCACCAAAAGAGAGAAGTTGTCTCCGTCCGTGTTTTAACAGACACACCTGGGGCGAAGCTGGAAACACGAATCAGCTTAAAATACAGTCCTAATCTAGTCCTCCGGGACAAGTTTTAAATAATTTCACTGGAGTGACCATTATTATTTTTCCAGTCATCAATAGGTCTACCGAATTCAACCTAATTGGATGGTAACAAACGTTGCACTTGATGCACCACTACAAGATGACTGGACAGATACGGCGGCACTCATTTGCGGCAAACCATTGCTGCTTTATGGCGCTAACGTTAGCACATAATAGTACGTAGCATAAGGTGACATGACTGAAAATGAAGAAAACCAGAGATTTGGCAGACAAGCAGCAAGACATTCCTGGAAGTGAAAAGTTGTGCACATAGATACACCTATCTTTTATATCCTGTACACCTGTCTAATATTCTTTCCAACACCTCAACTGCTTTTTTTTCCTGCCTTACTGTCATCACTGCGGCTGTGTTAGTGTTCTGCATAGCATGGTTGTTCTGTCTTTGTTGTTCTGACGATTGTTCCTTTTTATTCTTTGTGTCTGGTTTTTAGTGATTTATTCATAGACAAAGCTTACTTGTAAAATATTCTTGGCTGGGAGGAATTGCTTTGTGAAGAAAAAGCATGAAAAAACAAAAACATCTCTGTGATGCAACAGTGTGACACTGAACAGCTGGTTTACTTCTTTTAGTACCTCATATTGTGCTCATTTTCAGGTTCATAATTAAATTTAGAGGTTGTACCCGAATAGGTTTAAATGGTTTAATTTTCAAAAACACCATATTTTTGTTGTACTGCACACTGCTGCAGCTCCTCGTTTCACCCTGTGTGTTGAGCTCTCTGTTTTAGCTACAGAGTGAGGCATCTCCCTTCTGTTCCGTCTTTGTTGGGAGTCGCACATGCGCAGTACCTAGGTAAGGACTACTAGCCAGTCAGGAGCAGAGCGTGAGGGCATGCCACGCTAGCAGCTAGGCGAGCATTATAACGTGTGTTACAAAGTGACGCACGCTCGTCACGGAAGTAAAGGCTGGACTACAATAGAGCTGTTTGGAGCAGTTAGTGAACAGTGTTTTCTGTTGGAGATGGTAAGTCCCCCTAAACCTATAACGTGCACAAAAAAGATATATAACACAGTAAAGAAAAGGGGAAAGGCCAAAAAGCATAATATGAGCACTTTAAGAAAGGTATCTACCATTATCTTTGTAATAATGAAATGTAATTGACAAAAGACCTAATGGAAGACAGCTAACCTTCCAGCTTTTTTCTGATGTAAAGTGGACCAGGCGTTTCTGTTCTACTTGGATAGCGAGGAGACAATTGGATCAACCTCCTGCTCTTGCCTTTAGTGTGCAATTACATTGTTCTTGGCTGATTTCCATCTCCTGGACTGTAAAGTGGTGTAGATACAGAGAAATGACCAGAAGGCATGAATACAATCCCTTGCATAGCAATTCTCTGTCTGTGGTTGTGCCAACAACTGGCCCTCTGAGATGTTCAGCATTCCGGCTGCACATTTCACTGCGAGAGGGGAAAATGAGATGCGAAGAGATTCCCTACGTCCTCTGGAGGTTTGTGTGGTGAGTGCAGCGCAAAATGAAAGAAAAGCTCAGTGTGAAACCTGATATGCATCTGGGGTCACTTTTTCTGTTTGCTTAAGTCCAGCTATGCTTACTGTGTTCCTCAAAAGAAACTGTTTCCAAGATTATTTTGTTGCATATGACTCACATCTGCTCCTCTTTCTTGCCTACTGTGGAAAAGTGTTGTTTTTCTGTCACTTGTTTCATGCAGTGTATTTGTTGCTTTGTCTACTCACGTATGTTTTTACCATCCTGCACGCTTTAATGGAAGCTTGCATCTAGTCTGAATCAATATTGCCGTGTTTCCAGGGCTTAATTTGTGCTGCATCTTGTTGATCAGGAATTCCCAGATTTGGACTGGCACTTATTTGATTAAGAGGCACCTCCTTTTTTTACATTCTGTGTAACATTTAATGTTCTGTTCCGTCATTCATTTTGTTCCCTAGTGAAGGCAATCGTTGCTTGTTTGCATTTTTTTTTTTATAAAAAGAGAGAGACGTCAATCGCTCAGGTGACATGGTGACACCTGAAGCATGTGACTTTTGTACATTTGAGCTAACATTGTCACAAAATGAATTGTTTTAGGCAATGAACAGAAAGATAAGCATGCTTTTTTATTACTATTCTCTGCTGTGTAGTGTTGATGATTGATTAGGAGGGTAATTGTGTCAGAGCTGAGGCGAAGGTAGGCAAAGCTTGGACCCAAATGCAGTTCAAAGAGATTTATTACAGACAGGAAAACACTTACTTTATCCACACGGCAAGGAAATACACGACAGGGAAAACAGCAAACAGTACACAATAATGCAACAAGATACCAAGGACAACCAGAGCCTAAATACACAGGGTAACGAGGCCGGCAACGTGGGCAAAACCCCTCTGGCGGCCGGACATGATGGCGAAGGTGAAGCCCCTCTGTAGGCCGGGCAGGCTGGTGAAGGCTGAGTCCCTCTGGAGACCTGGTAGCCCGGCGAATGCTGAGTCCCATGGAAGGCCCGGTAGGAAAAGGGGCAGCTAGGCTGGAGCCAGGCGACAGATCTGCTGGGCTGGAGCCAGATAGACTGGAGACGGGTGACAGGTCAGCTGGGCCAGGGTCACGTGGAGCAAAAGTCGGCCGGACAACCGACCAAACACGGGGGGCAGGAGTCTATGTGGCACGAACAACAGCAAAGTCTCAGGGGTGCCCAACAACGGCTCAGTCTCTGGGATGACGGGCACCGGCAAAGACTCCAAGCACCGAGGGCTCCAGCCCGCTGCACAACACCTAGGACTCTGGTCTGCTACACACACACACACACACACGGAAACGAGGTGACATAAGGAAAAGGAACAGGTGAAACACATCAGGGTGGGGCACAACAATCATACAGGCGGGAAAAACACAAGACAGGAAGGAAAACAAGACAAGACTAAGGAGGAAACAGACTACTACAAAATAAAACATGAAACACTAAACAGTCACTCACAAAAGTGACAAATCGTCTTATCCACAATGTTCCATACCCGGGGTTGGTGCGGTGCCACTGGAAATTCCGCTGAGGACACTCTTTTCGGCCGGATGTCTGTTACCTTCCACTACGGTTAACTGCTCCTCAGATCTCTGCAGGGTAAATCCAGACAGCTAGCTAGACTATCTGTCCAATCTGAGTTTTCTGTTGTGCAACTAAAACAACCTTTGAACGTATACATGTTCCACCAAAACAATTTCCTTCCCAAAGCTATTTTACAGCTGCACCGGGGCACCCATTAGCACCGCCTATGATGATTGTAATTGGTTTAAAGAAATGCCAATAAACCAGAGCATGTTTTTCTCCCATCCCGGAATGCTGTGTGGACTAGTCGGACCCTCCTCCGCTCCGCAGTGCTGTGGAAGAAGGTCTGATAATGTGAAACTAGCCCCACACAAACGTGTGTGTGTGTGCGCTGTGAAATGGTGAATTGAGTATGAAGATGTGTAAGCCCCATTGTTGTGAGCATGATGTGTGCATGTAATGTTTTGGCAAATTATTGTAAACACCACTGCTAGTGGCCGTTTGTGTTGTGTGGTCAATTATAATTCCCCCTGTTGTGGGTATATTGTTCACTACGGCTGACAATATTTTCCACTGCTGTGCTACACAATGTGTTGTTGACAATGTCATTCTTGTTGAGTTTCAGCACAGCAGGACATGTGTTTGTGCCCCAGGTCCTGTGGTTTTGATGTGTTCCGTGACTCTTTATTTTCTCTTTCCGACCTGCTGAATCAGAAGCCTCTCTAATTTACAATTTAAGTACTGCATGTCTCCCCATCTGAGTCGGTGAATTATTATTTTTTATCCACGCTAGCAGCTCCTGTGAGCCTCAGCTGTACTTTGTGTTAGTGGTTATTAGCATAGGATAGCATGTCAACATGCCGAACTTAGATGGCCAACATGGTTTACATTATACCTGCTAAACATTCACATGTGGGAATGGTCACTGTAAGCATGCTGACAGTAGCACTTAGCTCACTATTTAGCACCACTGGGCCTACTTTGAGTTCAGCCCTGACTTTTTCCCTCTATTCGCTACCATGATGTTATGTTTATTAGGATCTTATTGCAATTTTAATACAGTTTGAAGTACTTTGCTGAGTGATCCAATTATTTAGCTATAGTGTGTCCTTGTTGGTGCTGAATGCTCATTGCTAGGGTGTTTTTGCAAGCACTCTGCAGAAGTTACCTGTGTGACCGATGCTGACAGCTGTTATTTTCCTACAGTTTTTCTGTTGATGAAAATCAAAAAAAAAATGTTTTATTAAGTTACGCTGCTCTTGCAAACAACATGTTCTTGGATGCTTAGGATTCTGATAATGTGCCCGTTCGCTCCTACCAGACATAGTGTGTGCGGGATAAAATGTTTTATGAAGTAGCTGTAGATTGACTTATTTTTGTGCGGGAAGAGCTGCAACACAGACATTTAATAGAATGCATTGTTTCCAGATTATTACTTTACTATCTTGCTCAAGAGCTACAGATGAAAACCTGGCGGGCTAATTCTGACATATTTCTAGACAGATTTGTGGGCCTTTTTGGTTATAATAGTATGCGTATGACACAAGACTACATTCAATTTAGAGAGTCTAAAAAAAGCATGGGGATTTAAGATTCTTAGTGTTGTAGCAAAGCTCAGAGAACAAGATTTCTCAAGGTCTACCTCTCTCACCTTGGAAAGCAGTCAAACAAGCGGGCCCCTCTTCCCTCTCTCTCCATCTCTATACTTATCTCGAACACACCTTTAGGTGGGCAGTGAGTCACTCAGAATAGTGCTTTGGCTTTCCAGGATCCCGTGCTGCTTCATCTTTCCTGCCTTCAAGGTATCTCCAGGGAGGCGTTGGCGTGAGCACGGCTAATTGAGCGGAGGATGTATTGTCAGAGAGCACTGACGGCAAACTGCCATGTATCACATCTACAAATGACCTCTGTCCACCCTAGGGGCTGAGGAAAGTGTCGCTGCTGTCAAAGACATTTAACGTGAGGTGCCACTATGAAAACATGACACATCAGACCTTCATGCCCTTCCTGTGACAGACCTTTAATTGACGTTCATGTTTTTTTGAACGTTAACTACAATCTTTTCCTAACGTCAACCAAGTGTTATCGCAACCCAGTCTCAAGGCAGTTCGTGAAATGGTCACGTTATTTAATCTATGGAATCATGTACAATGACACCTTTTTCTTGTTTGTTTTTTTTCTGTTCCTTCAGCCTGCCTATGGTCCCCCAGTGGCTATAAATGAAGACAGGTGTAAATCGAGACCTGAGTATCCTGCTCTGCCTTTAACCCTTGTATCGTATTCGGGTCAAATTGACCCATTTCAAATTTTTAGAAGAAGGAAAAATGGAAGTTACATTTTTTCTACCTGAAAATCGATGGCCTTGCCTTATTTTCTGTGATAAACATGTATTCTTGACTCAATTCAGAAAGTTATTCTGGTTATGACCACTTTTTCCAAGATAAGAATGATCACATAGTGGATTTTTAACATGAATTATAACCTTATGACAAAAAACGAATCACACTTCCATTTTTATAGTGTTCTAGTAGAGACTGATTGCATTCCCTAAACATATGTTATCTCAGTTGTTTGAAATTGAGATAAAGAGAATATCTGTTAATAGATTACGAAGTAAGAGCGTCATCTGGAACTTTTGCAAAATTGTCCAATAATGACCAATGTCTTGCTGGGGAAAGGGGTTGACCTTAAAGCCTTTCAACACTAAATTTCTTATTACCTCCGCCAAGGAGGTTATGTATTCGGTTTGGTTTGTCTATTTGTCTGTCTGTCGGCAATATTACAGAAAAAAACTTCTGGCCTGATTTTTATTAAACTTGGTGGAAGGGTGGAATCACAAAAAATATTTTTTTTGACTGGGAGAGTTCACATTGCATTAACTTTTTGAGATAGGGCACGCGTTGGCCGAGAGCTGCACTGACCTTCTAGTTATTGACGTAATTTTTGTGTATTTAAATTCAAATTTGTAGATGCTAATTCAATGGCATTGGTTTCCAAAATTGTAACCCCTTCCTCAAGAACAGGCCGTGTGTTGCAGATTTTGTTTGTACATTTATTATTTATTATTGCAGTTTACTTTACAACATTTTACCTCATTTAAAAAAAGTACATTACACTTTTATATTATGGTTTCAACTGTATGATAGTAAGTTAGATGTCCCACACCAGAATGTCAAATGTGCAAGGAAAAGACAAATACGGCAGGGATGCCAAATGAGCTTATAAATTCAATATTTATCTTCAAATCTGCACGACAACATAAAACAGCTGACCTCTTTTCTTCTGTGAAGAGGCCTTTATCGTTTAATTTAACATTGGTATTGGTTTGTGTAAGTCAAATGTGATATTAAATGACGTGTATGGAAGCATAAAAGAAGAAAAATCAACCAAATAATAGTCTATATCCACAATGTTCGACTTCTCGGATTGCTTTGTT
The DNA here is from genome assembly GCF_008692095.1 of Etheostoma spectabile. NCBI lineage: Eukaryota > Metazoa > Chordata > Actinopteri > Perciformes > Percidae > Etheostoma > Etheostoma spectabile. Next base: position 28,231,486 of record NC_045736.1, read on the forward strand.
GCAGAGTTTTCTTCTTTGAGTTGTCTGTTGTACGGCTAAAACAACTTTTAAATGTACACACATTCCCCCAAAACAAGTTTTCTTCCGAGGCTATTTTGCAGCAGCACCGGGGCTATGTCCGACGCTCAGCACCACCCATGACGATTGTGATTGGTTTGAAGAAATGCCAATAAACCAGAGCATGTTTTTCTCCCATTCCAGAATTCTGTGTGGACAAGCCAGACCCTGCTCCGCAGCACTGTGGAGGAAGGTCTGGCAAAGCGAGACTAACCAAATAAGGACAGGAACTTGTACCTGAGGATGTGTTTGAATGCTCTCAGTCTGTCACAGTGGGGTTCATGAGATGAGAGGAAAAAGCTCCTTTGTGGCTGCCACACATACCCGGATCACATCCTCCCAGCCCGAGGCATGATGGGAGGAACTGAAGGGCTTTTTAAACATTTATCACAAAGTGACACTCAAGCAGTCACTTTTTCTGTTAAATTCCACCTGACATAACCCTCCAAAATTGATCCTCAAGCAACCTCCTCTACACTAGCCTTTCCTAGACAGAGTAGTTCCCTGCCTGGCAACAACGCTGCCAGCCAGGAGTAAATGTTTGATTCGCTGCCATGCTAAAAATTCAAGCTCTCACAGAAAGGCGAGGCACTTTGAATAAAAGCAACCACCTAATGGCAGTGTCCATTGTTAGATCCACATCGCAGAGAGGAACAGCAGCCGGTGTTTTGCATGTTTACTTCCTGAAAATTTCATGTCTCCTCCTTAATTGACTTGGTTTTCACAGCTTGCATCCTAGCTCCAGCTGAGGCCTTCAACCACTTACGACTGACAGAGATTACCATCACCTCATATGTGGAATTTGCATGTGTACATCTTGCCAATTGCACAAGTTATCATGGATGAGCTGTGGCTGTGTGTGTGTGTGTGTGTGTGTGTGTGTGTGCACATTTCTATTGCTGGTGGTGGCTGATTCCACCTCAGAGCCAGTTCAGCCGGGCAGACGGGCAGAAAGCAAGGACAAACAGGGTGAGAGAGAAGCAGGGAGAATGACGAAGAGAAGAGAAAAAGACGAATTTGACTCCAGGCAACAGATGCCCAATTAACATTTCCCCGTAATTAGGATTATGTGGAAGGGAAGAGCTGTTGTCCATCTCATCTGAATATTCATCTGACATTTTTATGACTTTTCAATTTCTTGGTGCACACAACGATGATGCTATGTTCACCATTTACTCAACCTTATTGCTCATGTTCATTAAAGCTGAGGTGGATCTTATTAGCAAAAACAAAACGAAAGGGACCACCAGTGTTGAGTTGCTACAAAGGACTTGTCTTTGGACTGTCGAGGGAATATACTCTCTATACAGTTGCATGTTGCATACATTTTTGACTTGTTTAGAAGTCCTCCTTCTGCAACTTAATATGTGCAAATGTGTGTGCCAGAGTTTAAACATTTGCAATAATGTGGTTAAATGCGATTACGCTCCAGAACAGCGACTGTAATCTTTCGCACACATAGTGGAGAATAATAAAGAACAAAAGGAGTCAACCACGAGCTCCAAATAGCTGTCAGCTGAGCAGCGGAGAGCGGAGCGGAGTGCTGCACTCACTCCTCCGTCTTTGTCAGGAACTTCTGCTCCAGTAACTCCGTCCCTCTTTATTTACAGTCTATGTTCCATCAGGCACAGCTATAAGGCTTTTCTTTGTGCCCTCGTGACGCAGTGGTCGGCCACTTCAACTTCCAGATCAATTATTCAGTTGGCTCTGCTATAAATATCAGTCTGTTAAAAGGAGGAGATACCATCTCAGGGGTTTTTGAGAGCTGCGTGCGCTAAAGTTAGACCCACTATTTCATGTCAGAGGACAAAGTACAGTATTTAATCTGTTGTAAGACATAAAGGCTTTTGGAGAGCCTACATATAAAATTCAATACATATAAGTTACAATAACTAAGACTTAAAAATTATAGTTATTCCTTATATTAGGCAATAGCGTGTTAAAGGTGGGTTTTGAAATACGGATGTAATACAAAGAGTTAGAGTTAAAAAGTCAAGCCGCTGTTATTTTTATAGCCCAACATAGCAAAATTACAATATGGACAATTAGGATGACAAAATCATACTTAAAGCATGTAACATTGGGGGTGGGAAATCTCTGCAGAATTACATCTTGATTTTATATAATGTTTAGAAAATTATGTATAATGCAACATCCCTGCAAACCTATTTAGACCTTTTTGGACTTTTGGTATGAGGCCAGCTGTAGTTCTGATATTTCCAGCAACAGGAGACAGACGGAAGGTAAAATGGGACTTCCTCTACTGGTGAGAAAAAGGACAGTATGACAGAGCCGCCTACAGACAGAAGCCTGCAGTGTCTGATGCTCGACTCTCAGCTGAAGACAACACCCCGTCCTGAGCAGTAGAGAGCCTGTCAGGCTGGTGCTGAACTGGAATATGACTTCTAATAACACGCTCTGTCACACCGAGACAGACTTGAGGACTCAGTTTTATAACCAGTGGCACTCTAACAATGTTTTTATCTTTTCTAGAGTTGCTTAATTATTCACAGCCTGTTTGATATTAAGGTTTGATGATGAGGCATGATTTTATTGAGCCTAAAAAATGGCGCTGGAAAAACTGCCATCTGACAGCAGCTCTGGTTTGTGCCAGAGTGCTGTTGACAGACTAATAAGTGGCGCATAATGATAATTAACACGCCAATTAGACATCTGCTGGGTTCCCAAGACTGTCTTGAGAATAATGTGTTTACAGTTAGGAGGAGAGCTCAAATGAGCAAAGAGGCCACAATGGCAAAACGTTCAACAGGACGACGGACTCGGGTGCGATGAGTTGGCCGGACGCCTGTGATTGTTTTGTAAGTGGAGGCCCGGGGAGCTTGTCATATCTGATTAAGTGGAGGGAGATGCAGCGGCCAAATGAGCTGGATGGAGCAGCAAGCACCAGGAGCGACACATTACCACTGGGTGTCACCACTGATCGCATCATATCATCACTCCCCTCCACCCTTGACAACTCAATCAATGGCCTAATTGACTGGGATCAGGGCTGCTGTCACAACAGGTTCCAGTGCTCAGGGAATAGCCAGGCTGCAGCATTGATTTATTTTGGTTTTTAAAAAAATGGTTCATAGCTCAGAAGCAAGGCTGGAATTCAAGGGAAACTCTTCTTTTTGGTACTAGTTTAACCACAAGATGGCAGAGTTGGACTATAAAAAAGAATGAAAAGGCTGCTCTTTCTTCTCCTGCTGTGTGTTTTTATCTGCCTTTGTTTTATCTCGCATCATAAAGTTTTTACTAGTCATCATCAATCTGTAGAGGGTGGTGATTATTTTAAAGCCCGTGGACTTAAATCAATAGTCCTATGTATCGACATCATGCCTGAAGAAAAGCAGCTGAGAATTTCTTTTCTTCGCTCATTGTGGAGAAGCATCTCTTGCCATAGGGTCTGGTTCAAATTCACTGAGATTAGATTACTGCTTGTCTGCCAAAACACCAGCTATTACCCTTTAGTTCTCATGGAATCTAAATGCTAAAGTACTCCATATGGAATGTTGGGTTTGAAATGTACTGTATGTTATTAGAGCAAAGGGTCCTGAAAGCTTTATATCTCCACTTTATCCGAAAAATAAAGTAATGAATTTAGTGGACTCAAATTTTAAGCCAACATGTTCCTCAAAGTGCTAAACAAATTAAATTTGAACATCTACATGGCAACTCCATCTGCTCAGGAAGACTGCGCGATATGATCAAAAGCTCCAGAAAAGCCAATTTCCATCTCTAATTTTGACAATTTTCACACTTAAACAGTAACTAAAATTCCGTTTTTGCAACGAATAATACAATTTTCTATCCCCTTCGGCTAACAAACCCTTTCAAAACGTCCAAACTGCTGCGTCATCCAGAACAACATGGATCCTGGTAAACCATTTTCTTGGAGATACAAGATATTTTCACCTGATACCAGTGATATGGTTCAAGAAAATTATTGGCTGACAAAACGAGAGAGATGGGAATACTGTAATTTTCAATATAAATGACCCTGTACGATTGCAGGCAGGCAGGCATGCAACACACACACACACACACACACACACACACACACACACACACACGCACACACACAGATAACAGTTTGTTCAGTTAAACTACCTGATTTTTGTCCAAGGTGGACGGACCCAGTGTGAGTCTTCCAGTTGTCTTACTTTGTAGAAACATGTTCATCAATCAATAGGACATTTATTTGTAAAGGTTTACACTTTAGTAAATCATACTGTTTATTGGAGCTTGCGCGTTGCTAATAGTGCATGGAGAATCTGGCTCTGGTTGCAGACAAAGCCCAAGTGAATGTGTTTCCAGCTCTCCTGTTGTGCGGGCGAAAGGGAGCCTGTATTTCAAGTTGGCGGTGAAGCAGATTTGCAGCATTGAAATGATTGAGCCTTTCCTGTGTCTGTGTGCATCCTCCTTGGAAGCTCGATGGGCAGAAATCTGCCAACAAAGTCACGTTCAAGAAAAAACTCCCCATCTGTCAGGTATTCTAGCTGGGTATGCATATGTTTATCTCCTTAACAATAGCCAAAACACAGACAGAAAGGCGCACGCACGCGCACACACGCACACACGCACACACACACACAAAACTGAACGTACAAAAACATTTCTGTTTCTCTTTGCTAGTATTTCAGTACATTTTCAAATGATGTTAAGACAGTATTCATTTAAGTAAATGTAAGACACAACATGGTCATACATAAAGAAAGAGAAAATGTGCTGAGGAAAGTTGACAGTGCTTCTTTATCTGTAGACCAACAACAATGGAAAAGTTTGCTTTCCAGGGTTGCTTGGCTCCTCCAGGATTCAGGAATCATACCAAGCCTTCTTGGGAAAGCAGCATGTATGCCAAAGTGCTCGAATGGAAACCAATATTCAAGCACCAGTCAGTGTGAGGATCAGTAAGTCTAACTCTGAGGAAACTGTAATCAGTCCCATCCAGGTAAGAGGGGAGCAGTGGGCCTAAGAAAGATGCATTAGACTCTTATTAACATGGCAAAGAGATTATTAGTATGGTTAAGAGCAGTGACTTCACTAGTGCACACATTTTTTCAAACCATACTGAAAAAAAGCCATTAAGAAAATCTGTTGATTTACCTTTGACCTAATCCTGAATGTTCACAAGCTCCGGGTACTGACTGTCAGAAAGAATGAGTGCCAGGAGGCTAATAGCTGGCCTCATACTCAGTGGCAGCGTTAGCTAGAGATACACAAAGACCTCGGTGTCAAGCTCCTTCACACTAAAGCCCCTGACACACCAACCAGATGGCCGACCCTCGGCAGAAAAGGCAGTTAAACTGATCATTCTCCCCGAGTTGGTCAAAAAAGGGCCTCGGAACACAGAAGCAACGAGACATAGTCTACTAGTCTAGATAACAGCAGGCGGTGCTAATCTGTTTTGTCGGCCAAAAATAAAAACCAACAGCTGATTCATGATGGCTTGTTCAGAATACAATCTCATATTTTACTATATTTTACTCACTGAAACGTGTTTCTGAAATCATTGTAAGCGAGAAACAGTCCAGGCAGTTGCTGAATCTGTCTTCATTTCAAATTGACAAAGGTTAGTTCAAAAGATTCTCGTCAAATTTTGAGAGACTCTTGTCACTCATGCTCATCCCGCTCCTTGTTTCCGGGTTTGCACTCCACCAATCAGATTGGTCATTTGAGTCCAACTGCCGGCAATGCCCGCCTTCCAACCGAGCATCTCAGGTCGGCCAAAATAGAGGCCGACGGCCTCTCCGGACGGAATGGAACACACCGAACAGACTTGATTCACCGACATCGCCAGACTGTCCAACGGCCTATTATCGGGTTGGTGTGTCACGGCCCTAAGAGGCGGAATGCTTCCTCCACCTGGCTAGGATAGCCGTCTAATGTTACCATTTGGAGGCGTTCCAGGCAAAGCCTGCTAGGAGGAGGAGACCCCAGAGCAGACTCAGGAAATACTGAAGGGACTACATCTCCTATGAGCAAGTTGCCCTTTTAACCTAGTACTCAATAAAAGAATGCATCCATGGATGATTTAATTTAATTTATACTGTTTATTGATCCCCAGTGGCAAAAATGACAATTTACACTGTTTTGTTAGAAGTCATTACACCCAGGAGGTGAATGGGCATCTCTCCAGCTACCAATCTACACTCTGCTCTGTGTTCAAAGCTCCCTACGGACTGAGCTACTGCCACCCCCAGGTGGGTAAATCTGTGCTATTTGTGAGTGTTCAACAGAGTGACTGCTTGGGGAGAGAAACTGTCAATGTATGATGCAGTAATTACATGATTAGAATACTATATTTACTGTACTAAAATGGGGATGGAAAATTGCATTATTGTATAATATTGTACCAGAGGCTGAGTAATTAAGGGTTCAGTTGCCGGCATGTGTTGTGCCATTGCCTGTTTAAATCTAATGTTTAAACACCAGAAGTTGTTACGTGCGGGAACTATTTCTTGAGCGGGAAAAGTGACCTCCTCGAGGCTGTGCTGGTAGCCTGGCACCCTCACAGGAATTTCTGCGCTTCTGTTTGTATACAGATTATACAAGTGTGATGCAAAGTGTGACTGAGTCAGCTTTAGACAACACATTATCATTTTAAGATATCTTATCATTGACACTACCCCCAGCTTCCAGTCTGTGTGCTCCAGCTTCATACTTAACAGAGACACAAGACTGGTATAGATCTTCTGATCTATCTCATCTCTCAGCAAGAAATAAAAAAGAAAGTAAAGAGATATCTCACTAGACAGATGATAAGCCTCTATCAAATATTCCAGAAATACATCAAACTACAGCAACTGTAAATGTAAAACAATATAAAGAATTATAAACTCTAGACTCAATTAACTGACCAATATAGGCGTATGTTAATGGTTTGTGCTTAAAGGTCTATCTGCTGTAACCGGCTGCCTCCCTGTTTCCACGGCAGCACAAAGTAGCAGATGTGCATAACAGCACAACAGCCTACTTTCACATTCATAGAAATCCTAGCCATTAATTCCCAGGAATGGAGGTGAGTTCCAATGCTGATGAAATATATGAGAGGAGCAGAAGAAATTTAAAAATATTTTAAGTCAACAGACAGCCCCACCACTCCATTCTGTCTAGGCTGGTTTGGTGAGGTGCAGCGAGGTGATAGAGAGTGCGTCCCCTGCATCTCAATCAGACTATGAAAACATCAGTCTGACTGAGGCTGAGAGGGAGGAGAGAGGGAGGCTGTTCGGCTGCCTGGTGATGTCAAAGAAAAAAATACTGCAATCCACGATTGCTGCAAACAAAGCTGAGCAAAGGCATTTCCATTCTGCAGATAGATTTGTCTGGCACCTAAATTTCCTCACGGTACGTTGCAAAATGTGTGTCATACAAGTGTTGTTGGAGCTTGATGAGCGAGAACATAAATGATTCACTGGCTCGCTGACTCCAAAGGGCCCACGACACTCTGTGGGCGCTGCAGGAGAGATGCTCAATATGCAGTGCCGGTCGCGCCAGTTGGCAGCAGGGCGCCGTCAGTTGGCACAGCTCACAGCCCTTGTAGGTACTGACATCTTCAACAGGATTGTAAAATCCCATATGCCCCAATTCTTCCAACCCCCACTCCTGACCAACCATCCTCACCGGAGCCTGAAATAAGACTGGGGCTCATACATACTGCGCTCTATCTCCTCTCAACATCTCATTACGCTCCCCGCTGCAGAGAATAGGGCTTTTCACTGGAAGCCTCGGAAAACAATCAGGCAGCAGCTAAGGCACCTTTCAATCACACAAGTGCAATAAAAAAAAAAACAGTCACTTGTGAATTAAATGTCACAGCAGAAGCCCCTTTTTTTTACTTTTGCTCAGATTTTAATTCCCCCCTCCTCCTCTTCTTCTTTTTCTGCATCATCTTCATTATCTGGCGCTGTTGGGAGCGCTGCAGCAGCGCAGGCAGCAGCGCAGGCATGTGTTCATCGTTGCCTCCGTGAAGATCAGACGCCTTCAAATCACTGTCTAGAATCTGTACACAGATACACATCAGGGTGTTATGAGTAACTTCACAGGCAGTGACAGGTGAAATCCCGGTAAACCCCAGATTATGTTATCTGTGAGGTGATAATGTTGCACACTCCTCCTGTGTTTTATTATCTCCTCGTGTGTCAGTCTGTGAACGCTGCTCTTTCAAACACTCTCTGTCTCAGCAGTTACCATACCATACCATGTACAGTCTCCTGCATTATTCACTCTGTCACAAATAAAGCAGTCACTGAATTTTTGTCAGCAAGATCAAGCTGATGCCCTGATCGTGACTGCAAACACTAGCGTTGTATCGTAGTGACACTTTGAGATAGATTTGCAGATTTTGGGGGTGTTGTTAGCATTTAATTTGGCAGCCGTAAAAGCAGCAGCAACAGAGGTGCAGTTGCAAATGTACGCTGGCAGTTGGGAAAAAAGGTAAAAGTATTGCTTTGCACGTCACTATCTTTTCTTATATACCTTGAACACTCAACAGCAAAGCTGTCAAATTGTGTTCTTTAGCACTAAGTAATGTTGTTGATGTGTGTGATTTCAGAGGAACAGTTTGACCTCGGAGTGAATAACTTCTTCTCATCTGCGATATTTAAAATCCAAGGGAAAAAATGATCGCAAGCCCAGGGTTGTCCAAGTGAATGAGTTCACGTTAGCCTACCTCCAGCTCCCTGGATCGCTCATTAGGAGCTTGGCTGAGCACTCAAGGTTTTATTTGGATGGCTCCCAAATGGAAACACACATTTGGAGCCGTGCCAAGCCGTCAGCCTCGTGCATGATTTGCAGGGTGAATGATTGCTGGCTCCTCGGATAGAGCGATCCCGGGGCCTGTCAGTGAAACAAACCTTGTGTCCAAATGAGTAAAGCACTACGCACTCAGTGCAGCTTGTTCCTACTCAAACACTCATTCAAATTTGACACACAACAGCTAAACATGAGGGTTCTCACATATTTTGTTAAATGGCCATCTTGCTTTCAGCATTCTATAGGCAGGTTTCCTGTTTACAACAAAGTAGGTATGAGCAGCAGAGGATTTAAAAAAAAACTGTCACAATAACACAATAGCTTATAATAATAATAATAATAATAATAATAATAAGTATTTTGAAAAAAAGGGACTTCTAGACACAAGTAAAATTACTGTTTAGAGGTAAATGTGTCATCTGGGCATTCCCAAACCTTTTCTTTTACGATACCCAATACTTAAATATACATCTGTTTGTGCTTTTATGTTGCCAGAAAATGTACAATCTTGATGACGTGACTACTTCTAAACGTCGGCAAGACTAAGGCGCTGATAGTGGACTTCGTGAACAGGTCCTTTGTGGAAAGGCTGGACACTTTCAAGCACCTTGGTATCCACATAAGCTAGGGTCTAGTCTAGTCTAACGTTCCACTTTTGGGACTGCTCCATTGCCGCCTGAAAATTGTGCCGGATGTCCCTCTTCTGTTACTAGGGGTGCTCAAGATTTGATTCAAAATTGATTTTCAGTATGTGAATGTAGTTACTTTTCCCATGTGGTAGTGTATATATATGTGAATCAATTTTTTTACACACCCCCACCTTCCGCTTTCTTTGTGTTGGAATTTTAAACTCTTTTAAATTATCAGGATGGTTGCTATGGTTACAGGCTCCTCATATCTCTGCAGGGTAAGTCCAGACAGCTAGCTAGACTACCTGTCCAATCACTGCCCATGACGATTGGGATTGGTTTAAAGAAATGCCAATAAACCAGAACACATTTTTCTACCATCCCGGAATGCTGTGTGGATTAGCCAGACCCTCCTCCACAGCCCTGTGGAGGAAGGTCTAGCGAGGGTCTGACCTGGACGTTGCACACTGACACAGTGGTGAGAAAAGCAAGGCAAAGGCTGTTTCAACTCAGATGCCTGCCTGGGAATTTCAGGTCACCCTAAAAAATACTGAGGAATTTCTACTCCTGTATCATTAAGAGGGGAACATCACTTCCAGGTAAGGAAACAGCACCGTACAGGACCACAAGGCCCTGTAGAAAGAGATCCAATCGGCTAAACTTCACAGGCGGTGCCCTACCCTGCCTAAAGGATATTTACACCAGACGTTACAAGAAAAGGGCTAGGAGAATCATTAAAGATGGAAACCACCAGGGTAACAGCTTTTTCTCCCTGTCGGGAAGAAAGTACTGGATACACCAGGCCAGCACTGAGAGGCTCAGAAGGAGGATCCCCCTCCCCAGTCATATATATTAAAGAAACTGCGATTACATTACTGGAATTGAACTTTTTATGAAGATAAATTACTGAGAATGCAGTTTCGATCAAAAAGCCATCAGTCTGCACCTTTATCAACTGTCACAAGTCCCACACTGAAACCTTCAATACCAAACTCATTAACAAAGCATTAATCTTGTGTTTCCAGACCTTCCTCCACAGCGCTACCGAGGAGGGTCTGGCAGTCCACACAGCATCCTGGGAAGGGAGAAAAATATGCTCACATTTATTGGCATTTCTTTAAACCAATCACAATCATCTGACAGAGGGCTGACACAGCAACAGCGCCTCTTGTTTTGTTGGAACGTGTGTAGTTTCAAAGGTTGTTTTAGTCGCGCA
>NC_045736.1:28242154-28242579 GCF_008692095.1 Etheostoma spectabile
AATGCCGATTTGACCAATGGCTAGCTAGCTGTCTGGATTTGTAGAGATCCCTGCAGAAATCTGGGGGGCAACCACAGTCCTCATAAATCAACCGGAGTTTAGAATGGCTGAACTGAGGGACACCGGCGGCACCTTAACAATCCCGGAAATGAAACGTCCTCCATAGAGACAACCAAAGCATTGATAAAAGACGCCATTAAACGTCTGCAATATTCCTTAAGTAGCCATGAACAAGCAGTACCAGTATCCGCTGTCTTAAATCAGACGTAAATTGCTCTGTGCTAAACCTTCCACCAATTTGGTAAGTCTATGTAGGAACCTTTTGGCAGAAGGAAAAATGGCATCAACACCTATTATCTGCTTTATCCACACTTTTATTCGAATAAGAAGTCTACTTAGATTCCATCCCATTATCCTGGCTCCAC
>NC_045736.1:28242589-28245726 GCF_008692095.1 Etheostoma spectabile
CCCCCCCCCCCTTTCCCTGACTTCACTGGGCTGTGCAACCGCAGTTATTAGGAGCACAGATTAAATGGAAGGCGCATCCCACGCAGTTTGGTCCTATTAATAATTAAGCAGGGAGAATATTATACAGTTCACATACTGAAAACATGGAGTTCAGTGAGTAGGTCAAGAATGATTACACACTGCAGGCTGACAGGCAGCGAGAAACCATTTGTTCAGCGGTAATTAGCCTAAATGATAAAGTAATGCTTCCCCATTAAGGGAGAGAAGACAGAGCATTCAGGAGGAGACTTACTGCAGATTAGCCACAACAACACAGACAGTAGCACAGATCAAAGATTCATTAATTTTACATTATATTTTGATTGGGTTTGTTAACTGATCTGATAAAGAAACTACACTTAAAACCAAATCCAACCTGTGGCAGACATGTCACTTCTAAATGGAGTCAGAAAGCAGCGAGAGCAGGCCCCTAGGGAGAGCTGGGACTGATATCAGAGGCTGAGTTTCTGACCTTCACGTGAAGCTGCTTTACAAGCTTCTCAAGGCTCGGAGGTTCATCAATAATTTAATGCACCGCCAGTCGTGTTAACACTGTCCTTAAGTGTGCTCATTATGTAGCTCTAAAGTGCACACACACCCAGACACACACAAACACACATTCAACATGTATGCTCAGACACCTGTTAGAACTGTGCCATGAATTACACACATGATGCCTGTCAATTTAAAAGATAATTCAGCAAGTCAGGTAAGCTGCAGTTTGTCGTGAAACTATTATAATATAATATATATTATAATATACGACTATGAAAATTACAAAGACTACACACCCAAAAGTCACGAGTTAGAACTTTTGCTCAAGAAGAAGCTACGATACCAGTGTGTTTTGTACCGGGATGTACTCACACGCGACACGAGCAACAGGTCTGGCTAGTTCTTGTGCTTCCCGGCTGATAAAAAACACCAGGAGTCGTTGGATAAAACACATCACATCTGTGCCTGGAACAGTTACCTGGCGAGCTAGCAAGCAAGGTGAGGTAAGGACGTGTATTGTGCAAAACGAGAGATGTAACGTTCACAGAGCGGCTTCGCATTAAAACAACTTACAAACCTAAATCACACTGTGACTTTCTTGACTTGAAAAATGCTCTGTTAAATTGAAATGAATTTGAAACAAAGAAAAAATCCTGCACTCTGCCTTACTCTCTGGACCTTCATCAAGAGTCAAGAGCCTTGATGAAGGTCCAGAAAGACCGAAACGTTCATTTTCTTTAATAAACGGCGATGCTACAGCAAGAGCAGAGTGCAGGATGTTTCCTTTGTTCCAAGTGTGTGTTATTTTCCAACGCACCTGCACATAAGAATTGCTAGAGGTGTGAATTGTTTTTTCAAAATTCAACATTTTTTAAATTCAAACAAATCAATCAAAAATCTATTTTTCTCTCACCGTTGACTATTATACATATTTTGTCCTCCAAATATGATCCCATTGGGGACACTGGAAGGGGAAGGTCTCTCTAAATGGCCCATTCACAATGAAGCGCATTTAAAGTTTAAATATTCCAAGATGACATTGGATTATCTAAAATCTGTCTTTTTTTCTGTATAGCTCCTGGCACAAACTGGAAAAAGAAAATTTGCAGCAGCTGTAAACGAAAAAAATAAAAAGTCCTCCCACAGACGAAGAAAAGAGGTAAAGTTCTTTAACAGAGATTTACTGTTCCACTTTATGAGCACTGAGGCTGCTGCTCAATAAACCCTTTATCATTGGACTTTTATTGGGGGATTTGAGCTGAGCAGACAGATGGGGGTCAGCGTTGAAATTCCGGCTGACTTCACTGCGGAAACCTACATTGATCACGTCTGTGTGACGACGCTCATGTGGTGAGTAATCGTGGCGCTTCCCCGTAGATTTGTGAGCTCCCACAGCTGGTGCCTGAGCTCCAGTGGGTTGTGGTGTGACATGGAGTTGGATTAAGACATCTTCATCGGCTCTGTCATAATCATGTCAACGGGAATACGGCACAGAGCTCTTTCAGTCAGATGTCTGGAAAATACACAACTCTGAAATGAGCCATCATTATCGCTATAGCCACAACTACACAGCACTGTTGGCAAAGTGAAATTCAGTCCCTCGGAGTAGAGGTCGATGCCATATTGATTGATAGGCACTAAATAAGTGGTTTACTCCATTGTTTACAGCTGTAAAAGGTTAAATAAGGACTGACTGCTGAGGTTTATGTTTCACAGTATGCTTTAAAAAGTCTTGCAATTGATGTTTTAGTACAGTGTGTACAGTTTGAGCTGACAAACATGAAATAATCTTTTGAAACAACCTCGTCACTATTATAGTACTTGTTGGAGGGCCTGCTGTATCAATTAGGTATGGGACATTATGCTTTTGCCCCGATCTGATGTTTTTCATGATACATGGCTGCTGATTCGATTCGTATTGCGATTTCTAGAAGTATTGCGATTCAATAATATTGAGGATTGCGATTTCTTTCTTTAACAAAACAAAAGTTGTATAATATACTTCTAGAGACAATATATCATAAGACAGTTCTAAAAACTAATTGATTCCTGAGAAGAATGCACATTACATGTCAGTCAGTCAGTCTGACATTTATTTCATTTGTAAAGAAGAACATAAAGTGGCGTTTTCTGCTTTTGCTCTGTTTTGCTGGAAACAGATATGATGTAGTCACTGTGGGCGGTACCGTATACACACTATAATATTGAGGTCAATCATTGGTTTAAAAAAGAAGAAGAAAAAAAATAACAAATCTAGGGGAAAGAATTAATTCTAAAATTGTTGAAAAATCATGATACATAGAATTTTTGGTTTTTTTTCCCCATCCCTAGTATCTATCATACTGAACGGAATACAACCGGAATTCATCTTTGTGACACAGTCCTGTTAGATCACTGCGGGTCCATGTTGACTTTCAGGATTTGACCTTGGATAGTTGTTTTTTGGTGATTGTGTAGTCTGTAGAAGTTCTGAACCAAAATATAGGTCCAATAGTGTGGAAACCCACCGGATGGGACCACGATGAAAAGTACAAAGCTGAGTTGAAAGTAACAAGCTGCGGCCTTCTGCAAAACGTCATTGGAAATGATTTAACGCCCCCCCC
>NC_045736.1:28245736-28246551 GCF_008692095.1 Etheostoma spectabile
CCTTGTCAGTGGTGAAGTACTAATACCCCACTGTAAACGTTGCGTGTTGAAAGTTAAAGTTCTGCATTGAAAATGTTTCTTAAGTAAAAGTATGTTAGTATCATCAGGAAAATGTACTTGAAGTATTAAAAGCAAAAGCACTCAATGCAGAAAAGTCCTGAAACAATCAAAACACTTCTGTCAATCTAATAAACATGCTAATCTCAGCTGTACTTGTAAGCTTGTATATTGTTGGGTAGTCTAATTTATAATAAAGTATCATATTTTATAAACTACATGTGCTACATGTGTTTTGGGTGCAAATGTTTTAATTTGTAAAGTAATTAATAACTAAAGCTGTCAAATTAATGTACTACAATATTTCTTTCTGAAATATGGTAGAGTAGAAGAAGAAAGTAGCATGAAAAGAAAAGACTTTATTTGGTACCTGTACTTGTATTTGTACTTAAGTAAAGTGCCTCCGCCTCTCGTATAGTGCGTTCACTGCTTCCCTGCTATTTTTTGTGAAGAAAATCTTCTGCCACTTTATCAGTCACTCCCCAAACTAATAAGAAATAAGCAGCAGGAGATTGTCACAAAGCCACAAGTGGGGAAGTGACAGGCTGGGTATTTCTGGAAGCTTCTTTTTTTTTTGTGTGTGTGTTTGTGTTCTGGACGCCACACTTCAGCCTCCACACCTGTCGTTCTTGCCTCGTCGTCCCTGCCTGTGCCCACTCCCTGCTCGGTCGCCTGAGAGGAGCTTATTGCCGTCTTTCCCAGTCTTTTTTTTTTTTTTTAATAAACTGTTCAAAATCTTCAAACTGTCTGTTTTATCT
>NC_045736.1:28246568-28248949 GCF_008692095.1 Etheostoma spectabile
TGACAGATGTTAAAGTTAACTTGTATGCAGAAACAAAAAAAATGATTGGCCTACCATAGTTGTGAAGTCCAGGCTGGTGGAGTGTCACACCTCAAATACAAACACATAGCCCATTGTGCTGGACTACAATACCAAATAACACAAGCTAGGTCAGCATAATCGTACATTATCCATTCATTCTTAACTGCAACATATTATCCCACAAAAGCATGTATTCACTAAAAACAAATCATACCTGCATGTACTTTCAAACTGGCAGGAGGATGTTTATGCACAGACAGAGCAATTGCTTCAGAAATCAGCTGATGGAACCCAATCCTTTATACTTAAAGTGGTTTTATGTGACTTTCAGTTTGTGTTGATTCTAGCGGCCGCTTTGGACAAAAGTCATTTTTACCACGCGTCTTTTCTATACAATGCTGTACTGCCCACTGTATATTACTGTTAGCGTTATGGGCAGAGATGGCAAAAGTACTGACGTCCCGTACTCAAGCAGAAGTACAGATAGTTCTGTTCAAAAAATACTCTTGATTTAACTTCTTTATTTATGTAAAAGTACAGTACAGTCTCCCTTTAGCCCTAAGAGCCTTGAATTCTGTGGAAACTTTTAGAAAACACCTGAAGACATCTTTTTAGACAAGCATTCAAATCTTCCAGATAGTTTGCATTTTATGTGTTTTTGTTTTATTGTAAAGCACTTTGTGACCCCTCTTGTCTGTGAAAGGTGCTATATAAATAACATCATGCTTCTGGAAATCTTGCTCCAATTCTTGGTTTAATCTGTGTGATTTGGGGTTTTACACATTTGGGCATCTTTTACTTCACTTGAGTTAGATTTTCCTCTGTAAAGCACAAATTTAGACTTGCAAAACATGTTTTTTTCTTCTATTTTCTACCAGATCAGCCTGATACTGTACAGATGGAGGAGTGTAGTGAATAACAACTGGATTTAATGACTCACTTGAATTTGCCTCTTGATGACTATGGCTCAATGGTGAAAAACAAACTTCAGTGATCTGAAGTTAGTTATGATCTACTATTTAAAGTATCTTCCCCAGCGCTCAGGCCCGGCTGTAAACATCACAGAGTCTGTGGTTTGTAAGGAAATATGGTTCACTTCACCTTCTGCTTCACACATTGGCGGTATTCTGCGTCTTGATTTCCTCTTTGCATAAAAGTTGTGGTTTTCTTATCTGCAGATGTTCAACCCTTCCACAACATATGGATCTGGTCATGGTATGGGGGTTTGGCCTGGCAGAAGGCTCGACTCTAACGGAAGACACCCATCTGGTTGGACCTTGACCCGAACGGAAACGATCCCAGAGTCTCTTTTGTCTGATGCTCCCTTTGAACCGAGGCGGAGAAAGAAAGGAAGTGAGGTTCAGTTTTGGTGAGAGCAACCAAAAATTAACGCCTACATTTCATCCTCCTCCTTATTCTTACATAGCATTCCAAAGAATGCACCAATGGATTACTTATACCCTGCCTGCTCTGTTTGGATACACTTTCACAATATTTGCGGACAGACTTTGAGCAACATTATGAACAAACACCATAACCCTTCAAAGCAAATGCCATTTTTTACCCCATCACATCAAACAGCAATTTTATTTTATGGCTTGAAAGCCACCTCGTATGTTAGGTTTTGGTCCTTGCCAATTGGGAAGTGACCTGAAAGCAATTTTGTTGTTATGATATACTTTATTTAATGCCTCAAGGGGAAGATTCTCTGTGCTCTGTCCTGGAGCAGGTACAGTCTAAGGATCAGGGCTTAAGGAAACCTTAAATCAAAGAGCAAGAGGTGGAAAGAATACCAATATATCCTGCATGGGCTGAGGAGCTGCTACTGATATTTTACTCAATTTACTGTCATTGTAAAAGTTGAGTATGAGTAACAAGTAGCTCCTTTAGCCCAGGATTTATATAAGGTGGTAAATAGTTTACACAGAAACTGGTGAGAAAGAAAGAATCCCCATTTTTTAGGGTAAGACAGGACCAGGAAGTTCCGGCATGATAATATTGTTAATATCCTGAATGAAGAAGCAAAAGCAGGACTTTTGTATACGCTTATGTTAATTCTTTCACCTTTTCTTCATCTTGTTAATGGTACTTACTAGGCCTGCTCTCAACCCACGATGCACTAAATGCAAGAGCTAACTCTGTGTAGGCTGGGTTAGCATTATTCATTTCTGCAATAATTTCAACAATAATTTATACTTTTTATTGATCCCCAGTGGGGAAATAACGTTGTTACACTCTGTTTGTTAGAACACACTGCACAGGCCTGAAACACAAGAGATGGCAAAAGTACTCACTTCCCATACTCAAGTAGAAATACAGATATTTTTGTTAACAAATACTCTGGTAAAAGTAGAAGTACT
>NC_045736.1:28248959-28253399 GCF_008692095.1 Etheostoma spectabile
CTTTACTCAAGTAAAAGCAACAAAGTACAGGCTTGGAAATTTAATTAAGTATAAAAGGGAAAGTAGCCTTGCGAATGACAATGGGCCACATATGTTTCTAGAGTGCACGCTGAGAAACTACAGTGGACATGGAAAAAAGGCTCTTTATATGCCATTGCCTAAATTGTAAATGGATGTCCGCCAATAGACATAAAAAATCACATGATGATATGATTATTGTGACAGAGACTGGGACACCAGGTTAGTACGATTCTGACTGAGTAGCAACATATGAATTCAACTGTGATTCTGTGAGAATTCAGATCCAGTTTCTCTTTTTTAATCTTCCCTTTACCATTTAAAGAAATCTACATTTACAGTGTGTGTGTATGTGTGTGTGCGCTCAAATATGGCTTCTGAAAAGAAGAAAATGGATAAAATATGAATTACTAAACAGACATTAATTAAGAAGTTCCCCATACTACGCAGCACATCTCAAACATTTAAAGCCAAGGATGAGGGGGAATGTCTGGCTGCTTGTCTTCCGGATCTCTTTTCTTCATTTTCAATCATGTCGCCGTCCGTACTACTCAGAGACAACATTACCACCATCAAGCCGCAATGATTTGCCGTAAACGAATGCCACCAAATCTGTTGAGTCGTCTTGTAGTGGTGCGTCAAGTTCTACGTATATTCCCACGCCGTTAGATTGAATTTGGTATTGATGACCTGAAAAATAATAAAAGGTAACTCCACTGAAATGATTTGAAACTAAAGTAACAAGCCAATTTTGTAAAATGTAATGTAAGGAGTAGAAAGTACTAGGGGTGGAAATCACCAGACGCCTCCCGATACGATATCATCACGATACTTTTGCCATGATACGATATTATTGTGTTTTTAAACATATTGCAATATTCTGCGATATTTCGCAATTTATAACCTTTTTTCCAACTTCCAATTTTTCCCCAAATTTCAAATGATGTCCCCAAAAGGAAACTTTATCAACATCAAAAGATATATTTCTCCGTTTGTTCATCTCAATTCAATTGTACTGCTCCAAAATGGGATTGTCAAGCAGACAAACTGACCATAACATACATGATAATATACTGATACTTGGCGGCTGTGTATCGATAAAGTATTCCCACGGATAATATAGCATTACTATGATGTATCGATTTTTCCCCACCCCTAGAAAGTACTGATATTCGTGTTAAAATGTAAGGAGTAAAAGTAAAAAGTCAGAACAAAAGTAAAAATACGCAAAAAAATATCTGAAAAATCTACTTGAGTACAGTAACAAAGTATTTGTACTTTGTTACTTCCCATCTCTCTGAAACACAGACACACACACACACACACACACACACACACACACACACACAGAGATGTCAGAGTGAGTGGGCTGTGACTGCTGGACAGGCGCCCTGAGCGGTTGGGGGTCAGTGTGAGGCGACTGTAGCAGAAGCTGAGATTTCCTGACTTTAAGATACCACACATATTTCCACATAACGCAACTCATTAAACCTTCCCCACCTGGTAAATACCAAGTCCTTCAAACTCCATGACCTAAGTTTGTATTGCATAATAATAAGTTTGGGTCAAGATGTAAAATATGTTCCAAAATGAGATTTCAACCAACTAAATAAAACCCTAAGATTCTCATTTATTATTAAATTGAAGAAAAGTTCTCAGATTAATTATTCATCAAAATCTCTTATTTTAAGCTATTGATTCATGAAAATCAAAAGACAAAACATGTCAAGCTTGATACGTAACGGTTTGGAATAAATAAAAAAATACACAAAACTGCTCTTATGTCACCAGAGCAAAAGGGATATTTAGTATTAATGTATGTATTAATAAATTAACCAGAAGGAAATGGAATAGCGACACTCCCTGTGAAAGTAAACTTGCACAAAACAATGTTTTATTCAAGTTTTGATTACTGATACTCTGCTCCACTGTAACAGACGACTACCGTTTAAAATAATCGTGCTGTATGATGAGATAACATTATGGAACAAAACTATCCATGCTGTTTTGAGTGAGATACGGTTTTGAATATCCTCTACCTTCTGTCTCCGGGTGAGCTGTTCAAAATCTGCACGGCTTTCTGCGTCACTAGCCGAGACGGTGGCTAACCGTAGCATGCTAGCGCTAGCATGCTAGCTCATTCTCTATGGCAAAACGCTGCTACATACACACTACTAGTAGAACTACACACACTAATTTACCATAATTTACAAAAGAACTACTTACATGTCCCTGTTCTGCAGGTATTCCAAGCAAAGTTGGAAGTGAACCTCGTTTACAAGAAGTCTCCCAGCTAATCCCGCCTTCTACTGACCAAAGTTGGAGAAAGAGTTGTGTTCTTACCTAGCTACTGCGCATGTGCGACTCCCAACAGAGATACTATAGAAGAAAGATGTCTCACTCTGTAGTGTTAAACAGAGACCCAAACACACAAAAATATGGTGTTTTTTGAAAATGAAACCATGTTTACCTACTCTAGTACAACCACAAAATACAATTATGAACACGAAAGTGAGCATAATATGGGCATCCCACGGATGTCATTTGCTCTACATAATGTATATTATATATTGTCAGATGATGTACACATGGTCATATTACATCATACTCTACTTTCTCCACAATTGTTCTGAGGAAACTATATATTTGATGTATTTTCTTTCTCCCTGGTCAGAAAGGCCTTCTCCCCATCAGTGTTGTGTATTATGTTATGCTTGTTGGAGTGTTTTCAGATACATTTCACATCATCCCTTAGCAAATGAACTCATCGCTGAGGTGAATCTGCTTTTACAACAAATGAGAGTATCCACTTTTTTGTTGGCAAATCTTTAAAAATGATCAGTGGTGACAGAGGAACGCAGCCATTAAACTTATAGATGGCGCATTAGTGGGCTGCTAATCAGCCTCTGGAGGATGACATGATTGAAAGCTGTTGTCAATAAAAGGGCCCCCTCATGTCATGTGTCACTGTACTGTGGATGCTTCCTCTACTATGAACACACACTCCTCAGGACATCTCGATCAATAATCCGCCGTCTCAGATCCATACACACTTCCCGTTATTCGACAGCGTAGAATGCTACCGGAGATGTGAATCTCTGCACGTGTCTGTAAATACATGTGTATATGTTGATGAAGAGCATTAATAAAAGGACACAAAGCAGCCAGAACATAAGATAACTTTAACAATTTTATTTGTGAAAAACTACAAGCAAAATTCATAAATAGACGTTTCTATTTGAAGCGGAGGAAAATGATCAGGTTAGCCTATAAGCGCAAAGTCGTGCACATGCCAGAAACATGTATTATTTTAACATTATAAGCTAGACAAGAAGCTGTGATCTGCTGAAAATGCTGCGTACATTTCCACACCAGGAACATAATGTGACCATTTCACAAGGGGAAACAATGACACATCAGCTATAAGTTAAAATAAAATAAAATAAAATAACAAATAAAAAAATGGATTAAACAGAAAATGGATTATTGTACTGTCCCTAACACTTTTTTTTTTTAATTCACTTTTTTCTTTTTTAAACCGAGCAATAACTTCAAAAGCATTGTACAAGACATTGTTATAGGAAGAAATGAGTTTGTATAATACACTTAATTGGAAATTCACGATTAAGGTTATACAGTCAGTAAACAAGCCTTCTATATTTGGGTCTCTGACAAACAAAGCTAAAAAATGTAACCATCTTTACACAGTAAATTAAGGTTACTGGTCGCACACAAGAACAGAACTGCTTGCGCGGAAAGGAAACAGGAAACAAAGGACTTCAGTTCCAATGCCATCATTCATAGTGTTTGCTTTTGCACCTTTTTAAAATTCTATATACAAGCAATAATTCATATACTCAGCAAATGGCCATTTGTCAATAATTTAACAATGAATCCTTCGTGTTGGGAGTACTCAGTCAAGTGAACGTGGTTGCAGATAAGGCAGGTAAAACGATGGCTTTTTAGGCCCATTTCTAATAGTTTGCATTACAAAGCAGGGGTACTTTTCTCAGTAAAAATTAGACAAACAACATTCCCCTCTGATCCAACAGTCCCATTTTTAGTTCTATTCACATTGCTATTCCTCCCTTTGAACACCGATTCCATATTTGTATGCAATAAAGTACATAATTACATATTAACCACAGCTTAACAGCAGAACAACCTCATTAACAGATATCCCTTGGACTTCACACATTGCTTACGACACATGATTATCTTCCCTACGCGTGACTCTGCAGAGCTTTAAGTCAACACGGATCAAATCCTGCCCCTCAGATCCTAGTCGGATATATTGAGTTTTTTGGGACTTGTTAACCTCACCTAACCTTGTTTTAGTTGCTCTGGAAGCAGCTCAGTTGGTGAGTTGGGGCCTTTGTTAGAGGAGCTACATGTAGGTAGTCCAGCAGAGTGAAGAGCCGG
>NC_045736.1:28253409-28259354 GCF_008692095.1 Etheostoma spectabile
GGGGGGGGGGGGGGGGGGGCTTACTAAGGCCAAAGGCTTCGACCCAGCAGACCCAGAGCTCTATTCAGCAACCACCCACACCCGGCCGGCTTCTCATCGCCTGCACAATGAGGCAAGCTCCACCACTGGGTGTAGAGCCGGTAGTGTTCTTCGACTCGGCTCCCAGTATTGACAGTCCTCTGCCCCAATTTAGCCGTGCACAGAGACAAGTGGACAATAAGAACACCATTTACATGGATTATATTAGTCTTTATTTAAAATGTTATTCATCTCACACATTAGATAATTGCATTTCAAATTGTTATTTATCTGTCTATGTATCATGTCATTATGAAATTCCTTTGGTCCTTCAATAAATAAAACTAAGATATCATATACACATTTATTCTTTTTACAATTTCATACAGTTAAAGAAAATTATGTTGGTCTAGTATCAGCTAAGGTCAAAGTGAATTAAAACCATTAAATAAGCCTTGCTGTTCTAAAAATTGAAGAGCATTTGTGTTCTATTAACTACTGCAATATTTGTTTGCCTTCAATGACAGGAGTCTTAAATTCATTTAAAAAACTAAAAGTTAACTGAATTGTCAATCTTTGTGAATTTCTCATGTCTTTGCACTTGTTTTCTGGGATATCAGGCTGACAGAATGAAGATTCAATGTTTTCTTCAGAACCACAACGAAAGAAAAAAGAAAATCGATTTACAACAGCTTGACACAACAGGTCTATTTTACAGTTCGATATGGTTTTACCAAGTGGAACTGCATGTAACCATCCTTCAGTCACCACAGAACAAATTCTGGCTCAGGAGCTGAGAGAACAGCTCTAGCTTCAGCCAGAGAACTCAATATCCAAGTAAGGAATGCAGAAAATATCAACAGCTTTTAGTGTTTTACACAACAGCCTACACTGTACAGTTAAGGACATAAGATACTGTATAAGAGATCTGCTATAGCATACTAAATCATAGACAATCTAGTTGAAAAAGTCAGATGTCTGAACCTCAGGTGAGCCTTCTTCTGATGCACATTGACCTGTACAGAACAAGATGGACCTGATGGAGGTCCTGACAGTGTTATTGTGAATGAGAATTTGATGTATCAGCAATCTGTCACATTGAATGAATGGGAAATCCCAGATCTGCAAAACCGCTTCACAGTGTATCTAGCACCAGTGTGTGTGTGTGTGTGTGTGTGTGTGTGTGTGTGTGTGTGTGTGTGTGTGTGTGTGTGGTGGTGTCTCGGTCTTGTCTATCATCTTTAAACTGTAATAAAAACCCTGAAGGAAGATCGATCGGCAGGCTACACAGCAAAGCTTCAACATAAAAAGTAGAATATCAAAGTATACAGGTGCAACAGGTAATAAATAGGGTAATAATAGTTTAAAGTTATTGAAATGATGGTTATTGTGCCCAGCGGAGAATTCTTCTTTACAAAAACAAAACAAATGTCGACTTGGCCTCACATCCACGTACAAATATAAAACAATACATACAAGTGTCTGGATGCTACCGCAGGGGGAGGTTGTGGGGGTTATTCCTTGTAGCATAGCTCTCTTTGCCAGTGCCTCGGGTGCAACCACGAGGGGGGTTCCCCAAGCAGGGCTTTTGTTTTCTGGCAGGCGCACCACATTGTTCCAGTCATCCAGCTCCTCTCAGCATTCAGGGGTGGATGTGGAATGGAGGCAGGGCAGCGATGGGAAAGGTGACATCTCTCCCCCTATGGGATCCATAGTGTCTAGAAACGTAGGGGGGAAAAAGGGGGGGGGGTGAAGCGGAATGAGGACAGGAGGAGAGGGACAGGACCTCAGAACGACTCGTCGTGCCCCACTGAGAGATCCCCTTTAGGTGTGGAGGCCCTTGACGAGCCCTTGTCCATGCTCTCGGAGCCGGAGCTCTGGTGCTGTTGTTCGGAGCCCGCGCTAGACGTGATGGTGGACGAGGACGTGGAGGAGGAGCGGGTCTTCTCCTTAAAGTCTGTTATGATCACTGTCACGTTCCCTACAGTGATGGCCAACTGCTGGGCGGTGCTTCGGTCAATGTTCTTCAGTTTGGGCCTGATTGGGCACAGGCAGAAAAAAACACGACGTAAATAACCAGAAATGGCAACCACAACATGCGAGTCTCAGCAGCAACAAGGGGGAGGCTGCCAGCACTGTGGGGGCGGTTACACTAAATTGCTCAATTCATCGGGTGACACATGAACAGTCAGAACAAGTGTATATAAAGTGAGAGTGGGTGTTTAGAGTAAAAGATCATTTGTGAATCATTTGAGGTTTCCCACTAGCCTTGTGCAGCATGACTTTCTCTAAAAACAAGTGCTGTGTAGTCATAGATGTGAAACCATGTGTTCTGCCAACGAGACGCGGAGGATGAGAGAGCGCTACTCACCTGGAAATGTGAGAGTTCTTGTTGGTCTTGGTTGCTGATTTGCCAGACTGTATGCTGTGTTTGTCACTGGGTGGGCTCTGATGGTTGTCTGATTTGGGTCTAGAGGAAAACAGATGTGCACCAGTGAGGACAATACCAGCATAGACAACACCCAGAGACCCAAGTGAAGACTCGACATGTATACTGACCTGGTCTTTTTGCTGCTGGGCTTCTTCGTGACGGCTGGGCTTATGTCCTTCTCTCTGTCGGGTTTGTCTTTGATTGGTTGTTGCTCATTGTCGCTCTTTTCCTTCTCAGGAGGTTCTCCCTCTGGGCTCACTATCTCTGGACGCTCAACTTCTGGGCGTCCCTCGCCGTTGGCACGCTCCCCTTCGCCATCCGGGCGCTCCTTGTCTGTGCGCTCACTCCTCTCCCTTCGCTCCTTCTTCGGCGGGGGAGGCATCGGGTACTGCTGAGCCACCTGCTGGGCAACCAGCTGGGAGTTGATCCTGGGTTTCCTGTGGAGGAGATCCAAAGCACAAAGATGGATTAGCCTCACGGTGGAGCTGTGAGTTGACTCTGGCTACGCGCCGACACAGTCGCACTCTGGCTGACAAAGATAGGTGACTGAACCTACAGGTCGGCGAGGGAAAGTGGTTGCTGCAGAGGTAGGTTCACGCAGCTGCTTCCTGGTGGAGCAGCTTTGTTTTGAGGGATAATCTCATTAGCTTACGGCTGTAATAAAATGAAGGCACAGGATCACAAGGTGGGACATTTGCAGCGCGTCACTTAGGTCCTCTAATCTGATTACTGCGGGGTTGGCCCCATTTGTCACAGACAGATTCAGTTGGACATGGTGCAACTGCTCCGCTCGCTGAGCTCCCCAGCAGCCACAGAGCTGCTCTGTCACCCTTTGGTCTCATTTTCAAACACATACATAAACACAATCCATAACAGTGTCTTCTTGTTTGATCACTCTTATTTCACAAAAAAACGATAAAAGCTAGCAAGATGCATGTCACCTGCAACTTTTAAAGTATCCCACTGATTTCCTAAAAGAGGCGATTCACATAAAACCACGTCTTTCTGAAAAACTGTGGTGTATCACCACTGAACTGTTAGAGCAGCATCTTGCTTCCTCAGCTGTGCAGATGAACAGGGCCTGAAACCGCTAACCCACAGTCACAGACTGCCTGAGCCAACACAGACACACCTGCAGCATAATGGACACCAGCTGGCAGCATCTGGGGGGGAGCAGAGGACCTGAGGGGATAGGGAAGGATGACTGCAGCCTTCCAGAGCCTTCGACTCAGCCAAGAGCAAACTGCAGCCAGCAACATGGATAATCACAGGCCAGCACTGGGCAAGCAAAGTGAGGAGTAAACCACAAGTACGCTCACACAGACTAACGCACACACAAAGCTTAGCTTGCAAATAAACAGCCTGGCACAGCTCGATGGCTGCTTAGGGGGCCTTTCAACAGGAACACAAGTTATACTAGCTTGCTGTGTAGACCCAACCCTTCCAAACACAATTCTAGACTTGGCAGGAAGAGTTGTTGTATCCCAGCAGGGGAGAGGAGGTCCCTTAAACCTTAGAACTGCTTTAGAGATCTGTGGTCAAGTAGGGAATCTCGGAAGTTGTAGAAACTCTGTCAGTCTAAGCATCAGGCCAGATAAACAAGTGTTACTGCTGGAAAATGAAGCTTGCACAGGGTAAACAAATGTTTTTGGCTTTGATTGAGGAAAGGTCTAACGGCAAACGCTTGTGGCAAAAACAGAAGAAGTTCAACTGTGCAGTTAATAGATTTATTTGTGGCTGCCTGCCACAATATCAAAGTTGAGCGCAAAATATTTTTTTTCTATTTTAATAATATATATTAAAAAAAACTGTAAAATCTTGTTTCACTGTATAGCTGTGCACAGCACATTGTCCCATAGCCTCTCACTGTGTTTGTGGACCCGTCTGTGAATAGCCCCGCGGCAGCCTCTTCTGCGTGCACGACTGCTTGTCCTCAGTAAGCATCTGGCTTTAGTGTATATCAACAAGTTCACCTGGACGTCCCAAACTGCAAGTAAGTGCTTTTCTGCTATTGTTTTCCACGTAGAGTCTCACAGCAGTGCTTGTTAGCGGACGTCTAAGTTAACTTTAACCAGCCCGGTTTTATTTGAAACTGGCCATGGCAGAGAGAAGGTCTGGGAGTTCTAGATGAGCTCATAGAAGACATTACTGTAGCTGCATGGTGATGCCAGGCTTTGGAGCAGCGGGTTGTTTTCTCCAGATTACATGTTAATCACGCTCTCCTTGCCCCATCCCCTCCCCTCCCCTCAAACCCATCAACAGTGACAGAAATTCAATTTAAAACGGAAAAAAGAGTGACATAAAGAAAACCAATCAGAACACCCCACAATGCTCAACATATTAAACCATCACAAATTGACTAATTCTGTGGTAACCACTGTAGTGTGTCAGACTGATTTCAGTGGCTTGCTGTGGACGGTGGTTTTTAGACAGCTGCTTAAGTGGTTAGCCTCTGTTTCAATTTGGCAACATCATAATACCAGTCCAGTTACACTTTTTTTCTGCACTTCCGCGTCACAGTTGACGCTCTTCTCAGTCCTTCTATGTCTTTGTAGCCAAGCACTTAAAAGCTCCAACAAATCGTTTGGAACTTCTTTCCCTACAGCTCCATCAAGTTCATTTAGTGTCCGCCTCTCGCGATCTATTACAGACACAGGGGGCATTTCCTTGAGGAGGGGGTGGGGGCTTGCCGCCGATCAGAAGGCAATCACTCAGGGCACAATAGAGCATCATGTCATTACGTTTGCACTACACTCCATCAATGCAGCATGTGATGAATGCCGAGGAGCCCTGGGCCATTTATGCAGTATCCACTAGCTGCCTTGGTTTCTTTGAACACAGGAGTGACATTTTTCCCGTCCCATTCTAGCTTCATGATTGCCGACACCGTCCTGGCCCCGTCCTGTTTTTTTAATGCCAAAACTTTTGGGCCTTTAATCAAAAACTGCATTGATGTGCTTATTCCACGTGTGTGTGGAGGCAATGGGTGAATGCCACATTTAGTAAACAATAGATTGCTGTTATTTGTGAGACGTACGGAGTTAGCGACAGAGTAAATAGGACTAGATATCAAACCTCAGTAACCTGGTAACATTACCATTTGAGTGCTGGTGCTTGACAAATAATTTTCAACAGAAAACACATCAAATTCCTGTTTCACTGAGGTTACTATGGCTACTGTAGCGGCAAAAGGCATATCTAGCGCCAGTAGTAGTAGGATGCTCAATTAGGAAAAATTTAAAGATATATTTTTAACCACAATTATTGAATTAAAAAAAAAACAGTTAAACAAATCAACAGTGAAAACACCTTGAACTGTAAAGTTTCCCTTAACACTTTAAAGATCACGTGTTATGAAAATTTAACTTTATGAAGTTTTTAACATTAACATGAGCTCCCCCAGCCTGCCTATGGTCCCCCAGTGGCTAGAAATGGCGATAGGTGTAAACTGAGACCTGGGTTAACTGCTCTGCCTTTGAGAAAATGAAAGCTCAGA
>NC_045736.1:28259364-28261903 GCF_008692095.1 Etheostoma spectabile
TGGAATCTTGCTCCTTATGAGGTCATAAGGGGTGAGGTTTCCTCCCCTTTATCTGCTTTGCCTGCCCAGAAAATTTGGCCCACCCATGAGAGAGAGACATCATGGATGTCAAACAAGCAAAGTGGCAGTTGGTCAAGGCCACACCCCCCAGCCTCCACCTTGCCCTTGCCCCACCCGGCTGTAATTCTGCACCAAGGCTGAATTTTGGGAAAGAGACTTCAGATATTGTATTAAGGGACCACTAAGATCTATAAAAAAGCATCCAAAGAGCACCATGTCATAGGACCTTTAATACTAAAAACTATTTTAGGCTCTCCAAAATTTTATTTCTCCATTTATAAACAAACTATTCAGACAGACAGGTATTTGTTGGGAAAGAAATACAGTTACATTTTCAAGCATTTTATCCCAAATTTAAGCACTTTTAAAACCTTAAAAACACGTAAAAGTTGGATCATTTTTAATGATTTCAAGCACCCGTACAAACCCTATAGATAGAGGGCTCAACATGCGCCCGCAAGCACGTACGGCCAAGCGAGCTAGAGAATGACTAAAGAGAGAGAAAAGTCGTGAACATAAAAAATGTTTTGCCGATTCATCACTAGAAATGCAAGACGCAACAAATAATACATCCAGCTACAAAAAAACCAGAAGTCGTAAGTTAAAACGGAAGTACAAAGAGCCATTAGGAACGGCCTAATAAGTAAAAATGACCTTACTTCTGTTTTTGTTCTTTTTCATATTTAACAGGAAGCGCAGAGCAAGTGGCTTTGACCCAGCATTGGCCCAAAATCCATAACTGGCTCATGAGATTAAGGTATGTTTTGCCGACTGTTTAGAAGTGGTGAATTTAGAGCTCACAGCAACTTAATAGAATAAAGTGTTGGGTTTTTGTTTGATATTTATCATTGGCAAAATGGCTTTTTATCAAGTTTCCTCTCAGCAAAATGCTCTGAGTAAATTTAAGATGGGCTTTTATTGTGAAGGGCAGACACGGAAGCGGCAGCGTTATGGTAGCGCAGGTAACATTTTTTAACGTTCCTGTAAGTTCTCCGCTCGTGCTCAGGGAAAGTGAAGAAAAGTTTGGTTGGTATATCCAGCATTCATGTAACGTTGGAGCAGCAAAAAGTGAACTGTAGTCAAGCCGGTAAAGCCCCCCCCCAATGCTGCTGTACAGAGCATGTCAACAACCTGCTGTGTGCTGGCCAAAATCCAATGTGTAAAAATCTGTTCCAAATTCCAAACCCCAAGTTCATTGGGTACCCAGGACACCAAGTGTGAAGTAGATCGAATGAACGGTTCATGAGACGTTTTGCGCACGCACACACGTATTAGATATATGCCACTGAGACAGTGAGACAAATAATTCAAATTTTTGCGAGGCAGCTTGAGCTGCACAATAAAAATGCAGCGTGCAAAGCTACAATGGAGAAATGCTCTCACAGACATACAGTACACCCCTTACGAAGAAATCTTTGTCCCTGACCCAGAATCATAAGTAAACAGATTGTGAATGCAGACAGCATCCAACAGGACTAGAAATCATTTATGTTTGGCAGTGAGAGCTGCTTGCCAAAGAGGTGGCGATTGATTGACTGATAAGCTCCACGCCTCTTTTGCCTGTTGCGGAATTAAATCCTCGTTCAGAGCCTGAGATTTGTGTCAGCAGCAGCAGTGGTGGTGGTGGCAGAAGCAGCCCCAGTGGTTAAGCAGTGATTCAGTGCCAGCTGTAAGTCAGCCATGAGCTGCTGCTGGCATGAGAGAGCCACAGCGCTCTTTGCCCTATTATTTATTTACTGACCACACATCATGGCTTTGCACAGCAATGTTCGGTGGCTCATTAACATGGCTGCATGACAATGTGTGTGTGTGTGTGTGTGTGTTTTATTGTTTATTAAATAGCCTAGTGGTGGCTCTGAACAACTGGAAAAAGTCTTCCTCTGCTTAAAATTATCTTTCAGTGAAATTGATAGTTTTCAATGTCGTGAGTCCCGGGACACAAATGTGGTCTTTTGAGAGCGTTTGCTTTTTGACAAATTGTAATGTTAAACTTGTGTTTACATGGTTATAATTATGGCTATATTCATGCATGTTTAAAATGTATTCGAAACTGAAACCAGAAATCTGTCATTTCTCATGTTGAGTATGGAAAGCTTCAAAATCATCTAACCAGCAGCAAGTAAATCAAATGTCATATACTACAAAAAATAAAATGAGGGAGCACCTGGGTAGCTCCCATGGTTGAGCGCGAGCCCCATATACACAAGAAGCCGTGGGTCATCTCTCTCCCTATTTCTTACCAAAAGCTTTCCTGTCTAATAAAAAGCCTAAAACATGCTTTAAAAATAAATTTAAAAAAATAAATTTAAATTGCTATGTAACACAAACCCTAAAGCAGAAAAGTGCCCATTTTAAGCTAGGCTCTGAAATATGTGTTTCCGCTATATGACGTAGGCAGAGGCAAGCAACATGATGCACTCTCGCTCCGCTCTCTCACTCCGCTCTCTCACTCCGCTCTCTCACTCCGCTCTCTCACTCC
>NC_045736.1:28261913-28298758 GCF_008692095.1 Etheostoma spectabile
CTCTCTCACTCCGCTCTCTCTGGATGTAGTTAGCTAGAGCCGTAAGAGACAGAGAAAGTTTTAGATTGAGTTTTAGAGAAGTCAAATCATAATGGTAAATTATTGTGTTTGCGCTGGTTGCACAAATTCCAGCCTGTCAGGAATTCGTGTCCATCCCTTTCCTTGTAGGAAAAGCAAGGCTTTTAGTCTGTGGATGCATTTGTGCAGGTGAAGAGAGCAGACTTCACTGCCGTGTCTGTCACCACACACTCTGTCGTTTGTGGCGCTCATTTCACTCCAGCGAGTTATAGACCTGGAGAATTGTTGCAGTCTCGAATGGGATTTCAAAGTAAGGACCATGTGAGGCTGATAACCGATGCTGTTTCCGCGGTGCACTCGATGGAATCAAGTCCATCACAAAGCTCAAAGCTTTCACCTGAATCTGGCACGGGCAGGACTGGAGGACCGAGTGCTAGCAAGAGCAGACATTCCATGCACCAAAAATGTCGAAAAAAGTCTCTTTTAATTCTTTGAAATGTGCTTATTCTCCTTTTTTCTGAGAAAAGCAAAATGGAGCGGCTTGTCACTTGAATGAGCATAGCTGGTCCACCTTAAAAGTTAAGTCCAGCTTAAGTTAGTGAGCCTGGGCCAAAGTTGTGCTAAGTTTGGGGCTAAACCCCTTTGCTTAAATAAGTAGGTGCCAAGCAAGACACAGGAAATTGGCTTTAGTCTTGAGGAGTGGTAGCATTTATTCACCCACAAACAGCCTAAACTGTTTAAATACTACACTATGTTCACAGCTACAATATAATCTTAATGCTAACTTCATACTCGCACACTGTGGGTTTTTAAAAGTTGTTTTTAAAAAAAAGTTATGATAATTATTAGTAATAGCAGAAAACGTCCCTGATCTTGCTAGGTAATTGATCGTGGATAGCGTTCTCTTGGATGGAAAGAAATAAAGATAAAAAAGCTTCAATAGGTCACCAAATGTACTTTGGTGGCAGTTAATATAACTGACCAGTCCTGTGTGAGGAGAAACGCAGCTTACCTAGTAACATTACCATTTAATATGTAAAATTAATTACAGTTCATATTTACATAAACTCTCCACGTTGTTGAGCGTGGAATGTAGAATTAAACTACAATGTCGCTGAAAATTACTCTGCTGAACCATCTCATTTTACAAACATCCAAATAAATGAAAGATCTATTTTTCACAAGGAGGTACTGGAAATGATCCTGGAAACAGGAACCGGAGTGAACTCCAGGGTCCAATTTCAGAGATTGCTTCAACCTCCCACTGCTGCCAATATATTCCTGGGGATTCAGTGTGAGTGAGTGTCAAGTGTGTAAAGCCTGCTGTCGAATCATTTCCCACTGTGAGGGCTTACAGCTTATTACCGTCCATTCGCACAACAATAGGCCATGATTGACAGCTCCTCCTATGTTTGGCCCTAAATTCCACCATCTGAGGGAGGGAGGAGTGGGGAGACACCCTCCACGGGATGTCCTGAAATAACTATCATCATGCTTAAAAGCTCCTAATTCAGCCAGACTGACACCCATAGTTAGACTGCTCTTCTCAGCCTGAACCATCCCAGAGACAGACACACACACACCTCTGCTCAGCGGGTGCTCTCGCTGGCCAGGAGCAGCCGATTCTGCAAGCCAAGGGCAAAAACTGAAGCTGCTGTTTCAGAGGGAACTCTTTCTAGAGAAACCAAAAAACAATGTGCCAGAGCACTTCATGGAGAGACAGAGTAATGAAGAGAGTGAGCAAGCGATAGAGAGTCTGATAAAGAGAGAGACGCGCAGGAAAGCCCTCATTAACACAGCTCTTTTATTTGAAGTGCTGTGTGGAGGACAAGCAATTATTTTCTGCCAGGCTGAGTGAATGCAGAGGCAGACAGCTGAGCGAAGAGGAGAGAGAGAGAGAGACTGAGAGAGAGAGAGAGAGACAGCCAACAGACAACGTATTCTTCGACCATGGACAGCCCACTAAAGAGCCCAGCCAATTAACATCACCCACTCTCTCATTCAGACTTTGTAAATAGCAGCATCTACACAGTACCAACGTGGGCTCCTTGTCCTTGATGTACAAAGTTGTTCACAAACATCCTCTATTCATATGCATTCAGCAGTGACCTGGTTTCCCCCCACATAGGAATGAAGAGACCATCACAGCCTCAGCCTGGAGCAGATCTCTCAGATCCAGCATGTGACAATGCCACAGGGCTTTGTTTTGATCAGAGCACCTCCCTATGACGTGCAATAATCGATGATTTATGCACTCGTCTTTGTTCACACTTGCTCCACATCTTGATCATAGTGTAGAAACACGTGATGCTGTCCCTTTTCCTCTATCGGTTTGGAGGGTGATGAAGCAGAGCACAGAGTTGCCTGTCTGTGCTGCTTCAAATGTGTTAACCAGTCAGCGGGTGTATATACACATCTGTAAGCTCTATTGTTGAATGTTGGACAATCTTTCCATAGAGACTTGAGGTATGTCTGAGAAGAGCAATGCATGGTTCCTGCCTGGCAACATTTTTCTTGAAACAAAAGTGCCGTATGCGTGTGTTAGATGACTTGAGACAAGAGAAAGTCAGTTTAAATAAAAGTGCCCAAAATTTACTGCTTCTGGTTTCACAAATGTGAATATTTGATGGCTTTCTTGGTCCCCTATAATAATAGCGGTTTGGACTGTTGAATGGACAAAAGCAATTTAAATATGTCCACTTGGGCTTGGAATTATCAATAATTATTGTCTTGGTTAATTGGTTATTAGTCAGCAACAGGAAAACAATGTCAGAATATCATGAAAAATGCCAATCACAAGTTACTAGAGCCCAGTCTTCAAATGTTTTGTCCAACAAAGACATTCAATTTGCTGTTAAAAATAGAATAGCAAATCTTCACATTTCTTGAAGTTGAAACCAGCAAATATTAAAATCTTTCCCTGATAAATGGCTTTTTATTGACAATTTTATCCCAACCAATACATTCGTTGTTTCAGCCCTAATAGTATTATTTGTATTTTAGACCTAAATCTTCAGATGTCTAGGGAAATTATCTTCAGATGACAGTCAAAAGATTGAGACATCGATCTTGAACAGAATGTTTTATACTGTAAATGCATCCATCCTAGTCAGTGAACAAATACAAACAAACCTATTAATTTATGTATTGGGATGTTAAAGGTGCTGCACTTGAAATACTGAACAAAACTCTGCCTGGGCTGGGATTGCCTTCACATGGCTCTAACAAGAGTTTGAGTTAAGAGTCTGGGCTTCACGTGGCTTTCACCTGTGACATACTAAGCAAACAGAGATGGCTGAGTCGGCAAAAGTGATCCTAACTGGCTAACTAATTGCTGCCGCTCTGCACTGTGCAATTCCCGGGCCAGACTCTCGTGGGAGATCGGTGCTCATACGGAGGTTAGTGCTGATCAGAGCGAGTAACGTTAACCGCTGCAACTGGGATTGGTTACGTTTTGGCATGAGGAGTAAGATTGGTTAGGGTAAGAATACTAGGGTAAGCCAATCAGAGGCAGAGTGAGGCTGAGTAGGGCGGGACCTTACTTCCACCTTCCTAGGAAGCGCAAATTTGCGACTGGGACGCCAGCATTATAAGCGGGTGCCCTCTGTATGAGCACCCCTCTCCCGCAGAAGCCTGGCCTGGGCAGCACGCAAGCTTGGATTACAACACACAGAGGAAGTGTGACTTTGTTCTCTGCTCAGAACGCTATTACGTTACACTATATCTTTTAGAGTCCGACCAATAAAAGATTTTTAAGGCCAATACCGATACAAATATTTGGTTATTTAAAAATCCAATATGCCGATATACTATTTAAAAAAATAAAATTCAGAAATACGTTACAAAACACAAACAGATTTCCCCAAAATTAGTTATTTGTAGTCATTTATGAGTTGTCACAAAAATAATATGCTAATTTGTTTTAATGTCACAACAGGTACAAATATATTAAAGTTCTGATAAGTAAAATATATAAAAATACAAACCTAAGATATGACACTTAAAGTCCTTTGAACAAAAACACAATAACAAAAAAATCAGTGTTGCCAACAGGGACGTTGTAGAGCGCCCCCTGGTTGACAAACTATGCAACAGCAACACTCATTTAGGTTGACAGTCCGTTTTATTTTTAAATATTGTATGATAATATTTATGAGAATCATTTATTTGTCATTATAAATAATTCTGAGGGATGAATATTTAAAAAAAGATATATATAGTTATGATATAATTATGAATGCCGATACCGATAGATCGGTCGGGCTCTAATATCTTTACATAACAATATTTCTTTACTGGTATAATAATGTTCTGAATGTGGAGTACAGGGTCTTTAAATTGAAAAAAAAAATGAAAAATACCACTGGTCTGTGGGACTTGTGTTCCCTGTGAGGAAGTTCTTGATCAGTCTGAGCCTGAGGTGATTGGAGCAGTATTGTCACCTCCAGCCATCCATGGGTGAAGTAATCTGTGCGAGTCAGTGTGTTGTGGAGGTTGAATGAGGATGGCACCTGAAGAGCAGCCTGGGGCTACAGCGCTTCTCAATTCATTCCCACTGCCCACCAGAGGCATTAGGCATTCATCCCTTCCAGTCAGGACATTTGAGGGCTTAATGTTACCATCACGTCCCTCCCTCTAACCCATCCACCTTACAGTCTGTGTGGGGCACTGAGGCTCACTCCCCACTGTGTTTCCTTCAGGTGTTGTGTATACATAGCAGGAAAGCACCTAAAGCAAACACCTTTTCCTCAAACAGCAAAAAGGCTCCACAGTAATGACATGTAGTTGCCACAATACTGACCACTGGACAGAAAAGAAAAAAAATTCAAGAAAATCTATCTAAAGCCTCTTTCCGACCAATCGGTTACAGGA
Organism: Etheostoma spectabile; assembly: GCF_008692095.1. Classification (NCBI taxonomy): domain Eukaryota; kingdom Metazoa; phylum Chordata; class Actinopteri; order Perciformes; family Percidae; genus Etheostoma; species Etheostoma spectabile. Next base: position 28,266,804 of record NC_045736.1, read on the forward strand.
ACGTAGTTACAGGAATAGCCCACTTCTAAACAGTTCCACTAACTACTCTCTTCAAAACCAGTTTTTCCATTTGCATTCACACTGGCCAAGTAGCCATAGGAACAGGTAGGAGGGGTAAGGGAGTGACGCAAGCACAGTCTATATAGCGTTAAAATCAGAAAACAAACACACCCAAAAAAAAGTATGAACTAAATACTAAATCTAATGTATATAGCCTTTCATAATTTAAACAAGTCTCTTGGAGAGAAATAAGAAATGGGTATCTCTCTCTCTCCCCCGCCTCTGCCTGCGGCCGTGTGTGTGTGTGTGTTTGTCGGCTGGTCTCCTCTTCAGTCTTTTCTTTCCCTGACTGACCTTTCAGGGTACAAACTGCGTGGCATTAGGCAGATTGACAGCGAGTCATTGTAAAGGCACTAAGCACATGTGAGCTCCTTCTATCAGCAGCACTGTGTCACATTGCTCTGTATAACTCATTTGTTTTCCTCCTCTCTACTGTCTCTCCATCATTCTCTTGTTTTCTTCTTCCCTGTTTGCCTCTCTCCCTCCCTCTCTCTCTCTCTCTCTCTCCCTCCCCCTCTCCCTCTCTCTCTCTCTCTCTCTCTCTCCTGCTGTTTGCCTCTCGTGTGCGTGAGTTATCTGTCAAGTAAACCCAGTCGCCCCATCTTGCTGCTGTCCTATCCACTTCTTGCCCATTTGCTAATGTATAAACAGAGTCTGGTTTGAATTTGCAGAACTGCCTAAGGGGACATTGCACCTTCACAGCAGACTCTCGTGTTCTACACAAAGGGAAAGACATCAAGCAAGCAAACACAAACATCAAGTGAGGACACCTGACACCAACAGGTCAAACGCAAAGTCACTATTGTAGCCAGTATATAAACCTACCAAACTTCTCTGATATTTGGTCTGTACTCTGTACCTTCACCATAATGCTCAGACACACCACAGGTCAACAGGATCCAACAATTACAATTACTTCATAACAGGAGAGAATGCTCAATTCTGGTTCACTCTCAATGTGAAGCGTATGTCAAATGGTGCTGTTCTTTCCCCATGCATGGATGGTGGTGCTGGTAGAAACAGAAGAGGCAGTCTAGCTCTCTCCCTCCCTGGATAATGATGAGCTTCAGCCCCTGGAGACTCTTGGCTGAGTGAGCACACCCCCTTGCAGCCATCCATACCCTCCTCCCTTCAATGCACACACACATAAACACACGTCCAGACTTTCTGTTCTTTCATTGCTCCGTTTCTTTCTGGGACCTCTCTTGCTCTCTTCTTCTCTTTACTCCTCAGTTAGCTGTGACTCCACTCTTAACTCCCTCTCTCCTTGTCCTCACGTGCCTCTTTCTGTACTTTCCCGAGACTTCTTACTCCCTCACCGTCACACTTGTTCGCCTCATCTTTTTGTGAGGGGAGGAGCCCCGATTCAACAGCTCTTTCAACATTTCTCTGTTTTGTCAGATTGCCAAATTGGCTACTGTATTTAAATCACTCACACTGCCAAATCCCATGAAGTAATTAAGAACTTTTAAATCCGGCAATTAACGTGTAAAGATTAGGGCAAACCGCTCGTGCTTAGGGTTTTAGTGCAGATGCTGATAATGCTGGATAAGCAAAAGCAGTTTCCTCTGAGAGGGGCTGCTGTGGGCGCAGGGGGGTGGGCAAGAAAGTGCAGATATAAATTGAGCGCCAGCATGTCCCTTTTATGTAATTCCATTATGCTAGACAATTTGTCTTAATGTGAAAGTGGTAGAATCCACAGATTATAATGACTGTATTCCATCATTGTAAAGACAGAAAGGCACACACTGAGACACACAAACACACACTGCAATCATTTTCCAATAACTGTGCCGCCTCAAGTTTACACAAACAGGGGCATGCACGTTTACTTTTTTAGCCCCACTACTAACCCACGGCTTTAAGGTTGGGTGTCCTTTAGATTTTTTTTATTAAACCCCTTCTGATTCTGTGTATCAATCCGGGTTCTAACTTTCATAGTCAGTGGATTTATGGGTTTCCCATATGGTCATGTTATAAAGCCACAGACTAAATGCAAAACACATTTACTTAAGTACATTAACATCTGTAAGTTTCTACAGTCATGGACAAGCAGTAACTGCTTATGGTTTGACTTGTGTAAGCTTGCCAGAGTGATCAGAAAAAGAAACATTTTATTGTCATTTAAGATTTACACCTTTACATGAATACATTTCACACTGGGGTATTGAGCTCTCTGCCTGCATTCACTGTATGTGCTGTAATGTATCAAGTTTCTTGGAATTCTGTTCAAACAATGTTTGTATAGGCCTACACATTTACATTCACTTCTTTTTTTTTTTTAAAGACCCTTTACTATTTGCCCTACATCTGACACCAATATAAATAAACCCGTATATATCACACTGCTTTACATGATATATTGGTAGCTATGGTTCAGGTTCTGTGTTCTTCTAGCGGTCTGCGCTTCAGATAAATTAAGGCACATTTAAGTTGGTTTATTTAACCTAGTCAGAACAATGAATTTTGCTAACAACTGAAAGACACCCATTTGTTTTGTTTTATATAAAGCACAGATGAAAGCTACTTGAAATGGCTGACAACAGAGCAACAGCGCATAGATAACAGCACAGCAGTCAAAGACTGAGGTACCTCAAGACTTCCTGTGATCCCCACCATCAATCAACTTTAGAGGGATCCTAATGGTTTCTCCCTGGGTGCCAAGGCTGACAGAGGTGCATACCAAACACCACCACAAAGCAAACTGATGCACAGCTACACGGTGTCACATTCATGGAGCAATCGGGTTCAGATGCCAGAAACATTTAAATATGATAGCATACATCTCACAGGGGATGCTAATGCATCTGCTTCTCCAATTACCAAAGAAGCTGGCACTGATTGCCAAGGCAAAACACTTGGGCTACTTGGACTTGTAGATTAGCAGCAAAGTCAGGTGCAAAAAGGAGAGCGCTTTCTTGTTTAAGAGTCAGAGGGGCAGAGGCTAGATATAGCCTTCTTGAGTATCATGTTACATCACTGAGTTGGACTGGGTCAACAGGTTCATTAGGCTGGGGAGAACAGGGCCTCTCCCTGCATGCTGATGCCACAGCCAGAGTTTTGCTCTCGTTAACCCACATTCTTGCCTCCATTTGCACAAATCAGAAATGCATGACTCAGTTACCTGGCTTACCTACCGCTGGCAGGGGACAAAGTGCAGTTAAAGCTCGTCGGAGTGTATGCCACTATCTGTCATTTAGTGTGGATAATGTTAATAGTGTATTCTCCATCATCACCAGTAGAAACAACTGGTGTCTCAATGACTCAGTGCACACTGTGAAGGATGGCTGTATCAAGCTCAAGGGGGTGGAAATAGTCATCTGATTTTGACATTCACATTGGGCATGCAGATAGACCCTGTACAACTCAACCTGCAGCTATGAACCAAATCACTGCACTAAAGTCTGCCGAGTGCTACCTGTACCAACAGCTGTTAGGGATTGGATGGTTGTCTGTGTAATACTTCAGCTGTATCCATCTTCTCCTTACTACGTTCAAATACAGTCAATACAGATTGACCTTTGTCCCACCACACAGGGAAGCGAAGCAATATGTGGGGACTGTGGAAAGAGGTAGCTTCCTGACATTCACACTTCTCAAAACAAGCCATTTCGAACCATGCTTAAATACAATCATGTCACACTGACTGCACAAATCCATACTTACCCAAGTTCATCTATCTTCTATCTAGCAGTAAACACAAATTGATGATGCAAATTAAACTTTAACTTTAAGAAAAGAAAGGTTCTGACTCCTACAGTGAGGAACTAATTAGTGAACAGGCGTGCACTTGTGCTTAAAGCATATTCAAAGTAGATCCTCAGACACAAAAGCAGCAAGACAAACATCCACACGTAGCCTTAAGTGTGATTCATTAGCTAAGAGCATGTTGCTTTGTCCCATGCTTTGCTGAAATATATCAAACACTGAAGAAAAGAAAGCTAATTAGAACTCATTAGAATAAGAGGCAGCCCCACAACTATACAATTGCATTATCAAAGGATAACTCGTCAGATCAAACGGGGATGTGTGACAACTACTCCTCTGATGTCATGTGCTCCCATTTATCAAATAGAGGCAACTGGGCGGTTGCCAAAGCACAGTGGCAGGATGGCTATGACATGCTCGTCTCCGCTTCCTGCTTTCGCGCAGCAGGCTCAGCCTGCATCATCCGCTGTGGTCCAAAGCTACACGGAGCCAGGAAAAGATCATAAGGAGAGGGGTACCAGAGAATTAAGACTGAGCTCAGTCTTTTGGATTTTCAGTAAACCAGCGTCAGTGTATTCTCCCCGTTTGTGGTGTCAGTCGAGCCACTCATTGTAAAACCAAAGCTGGAAAGGTTAAAGTGCAGGGGACCTGTCAGCAAACCCACAAATGACTCATCTATCTCTCATCTCACCATGCAACTGATGACACACGTAAACAAACTCACACCATGGCAAACGCAACTTCTCATCAAAAAAAAAAATCCAGAACGGGGGAGGAGGCGTCACGCAGCATACATCCAACCGAAAGGGAATCCCGTCATGACATTTAAATTATACAGTGATTTCATCTCAGTTTCAGATAAAATACAGTCTTCTGCTGACAAAATGTATTCTAAGGGGACATCAGGGGAAATGTCTAGCACATACAAGCCTGTTGCTATAAATGCTGATATGATTAATCTGCTGACAATTTTTGAGGGAAGACATGAGTGAATTCACTTTTTTGTGGCAGACTGAGTTTTGAACATGATTAATCATTGACAAAGTGTGGCCTGATGTTTTAAAAACTAAAAATTAGATTTTTGTAAAAATCGAAAAAGAAAAAAACCAACTGGTTAACCTCCTCTTAACACTCACTGCCATACCAGGTTAGGCATGAAATGGCATTGGCTACAAGTAAAAAAAAGTCTGAAGGGCAAAGAAATATAAAAAAGTGCACATCTGGAATTTCTCTCTAATCCAGATTACAAAAAAACACAATTTCTTGATCTAAGAAACATAACGATCTCCTTACTGTACATCCACCTCATGCACAATCAATCTGACTTGTCAGACCATTAAAGAATTCCTACAGGTAGCGGACAAACACACATGAATTCCCCTTGTTTCACTCCACGAAATAAGCAGCCCTTTCGCTGTTGCTCTGTTGATGCACCGTAACGTTAGCTGTAGCCATCATGAAGTACGGTCCCTCTTCCCCCCCCCCCCGGCAGTGAGGCTGCCAGCCTACCTAGACGAATGCATATAAGCAATGCAATGGTATTCGCATAAAATGAGAAACTGCGGATATAATCCAAAACAACGGCAGGAGATGTTTGCAAGATTTTCCATCAACAAGTCCGCATTCGCTCAGAGACAAATAGGCTGTCGATCAAAGTTGTCATCCCCATAAATTGCGATGCAATGCTGCTGCAGCCAGTCCAAGCAGGCGAAAACGAGACGCTCAGACAAGAAGGAGAGAGAGAAAGAGAGAGAGAAAAAGAGAGAGAGCAAAAGAGAGAGAGCGCTACGTTACCTTGTGGATGTGCCCTTCCTCACATCGCAGATGCTGCATTTGAAAGCCTCGGCGGTGTTCCTGAAGGTGCAGACGCTACAGTCCCAGTAACCGTCATCAGCGGTCTGTTTGGCTTGTCTTTTTGGCCTGACAAATGTTAAGGTCAAGTTAGTTTTTGAAATACCACTAACACATTACATGAATTAACAACAAAGGAGATTGTGACTAACATAACATGTCGTGTAATACGCAAGCTACTAATATCAGCACAAATCATGGTGTTGTCATTGATTTTGGGTTCGAGTCCCGGCAAGTAGAGCTCCTTGGTTAATAAATCCCCACAGCGGCGAAGCTCCTCACCGTCCGATTGTATCGCCAGCTAGGCTAGCAGGCAGGCAAGCATTGCTAAAATTTTCAGCATCGAAGCTTAGCTTGTCGGCTAACAAAACCAATATCAAACAATGTCAATTTCGACATTGACCCTCCAAAAGGCTTCATTGAGACAGAAGAGCGTTTTAGGGAATGCCAGGCGTATCCTCTGAAAATTTTCCCTTTGTCTCTTAAGTGACTGGGTTGTAGGGAGCGAGAAGCCGCCATAGTGACTGCACTATTCTAGCTAGCTGTGGCATACCAACTGAAAAAGGCAGAAACGATCCCTGTGTGAGGGAAACGCATCCAAATATCGAGCCCAAAACGCTCAAAACGAGCGAAAATCGGCAGTGGCTGGTCGCATTACCTGGTAGGGCTCTTCTTGTCGCCCATGGTGAAGAATATTCCTCGTAAAAAAGAAGAAAAAAGGGCCTCCTTTAATTGTCAGTGAGTGTAGTGGGTTCCAGATAGAGCCGCTGCTGAAGCTGTTGGCAGACAGGCTCCACTCAGCGCTGGCTCGAGGCACGGCACAGCGACTGACCCCACGTGACCGCCACCCAGCCAATCAGAGCGCGAGTCGGTTTAAAAGTCTGGATGAATGTTTAGTTGCTATTTAAATAACTACTAGAGAAATTTGACAGACATCACCTCAACCCACACGCATACATAAAGATTACAGCTTTGAAGTACTGATATCATATCAACATTCATAATGCCTGTAATAAAATAAATGTATATATAACTTTTAAAACACATTCAAAGTGCTTCGCAAGACTAAAAAAGGGCAAAATAAAACAATACACAAATAGCAAAAGCAATTAAACGAAGCTATCTGACAGGTAACCACATGCAGCTTTTATTCTCATTTTAATAATAATGCTATTATTAGTAATAATAGTGTTACAGATGCATCCATGGTGGACCAACTGTTCCTAACTATAAGCGAGGAGCTACATTTTGTACACATGCATCATAATTTGCTTGTTGAGCCACAACAGGCATTGGATTAAAAAAAAAGAACAATCTCTGGACAGTTCTACAGTATTTTAATTTACACCTGCACTTTGCACTCTTCGTTGCACTATTGTCTCAACCTGTCTATATTGTTTCTATTTATAGTGTGTATATATATATATATATATATTTTTTTAAACGAGTAAGCGCATAGTGAGCTATACAATCCAAAGCAAAATTCCTTGTAAGTGTCCTCATACCTGGAGAATAAAGCTAATTGCTAGCTGATTCTGATTCTGAAAAAGATTTTAGACATGGCCAGAGAGAAACATTTGCACTCAATTTTACGCATATGTGCAATTTAGAGTTTCAGGTTCACCAGAACTGAATTGCACGTTTTTTTTGGCTTTGGGAGAAAGCCAGAGTACCTGAAGGAAACCCTGTGAGCTTTGTATAAACTTGTGTGAAAAGAAATTCCATTGCATTGAGGAGTAGGCATATCTGTAAAGAATGTGCGTTGTCTTTCATTGTGAATAGTCATGTTCAGAAACATTACCCATTAGACCTGAAGTTTTCTTTCTCTAGAGCTTTAGAACATCAGGTCGAATGGGGAACGTACAACCTCATTGGACATATTGTTTACTAAATTAAACATTTCCACAGTCTCTTGATTGACCCTATCCTAACAAGACATGGAAGATCCATTAATCTAGCATTTAGAGAAACTTTTAATTGCCCCTTTACTCTCCTGGCTCTGACAGGCTGCGTCACGGAATGTGTTGGAGTACACACAACTTGTGCGCCTCCGCTTTGCCCAGGACAAGGCTCTCGGTGGGGGAGACCAAGACTGAATCATGTAGGCTCATTAGCTGCTCTCCACGGCTCCAGGTCCTATTGTGAATCCCTGGCCTTTTTCTGTTCAGAGTGAATATCTGCGCCTCCACATAAGTCTGCCCCTCCGCCCAGTGATTACCTCTGCTTAGCTTATAGCATGCTGCTCTAATTGAGCTTCATCACGGTGGCTTACTGATAACTACAATTCAGTCAAAACAACATTAAGCCCTGCCTCACTTGTTCTGTAATGAGTTCCTGGGAAAACTGTGGTTTTTGTAGCTTCCAAGGTATACAGCACTCACTTGCATAGACTGTAGCGAGCGGAGTTCATTTGTATTCATAGGTAGGATGAGTCCTTACTGCTACATTTTGTTTTCTCCAGACCACAATATCTGTGCAGACTTGTTAATTCATTGATACAACAGGAATGAAGAACATTTTACGGGAGACATTAGCAAACATTTAATGCTGGCCTTGAGGTAAGAGAAGTGCACTATCGAGCAGTTTCTTCCCTCCCTCATCAACTTCACCCTTGAGCAAGGCGCTTACATTACTCGCAGACGATTTTACAAGACAAACAATTAGCCCTCATTCATTATTTATGAGAGGTGAGTAGTTGAGTTTGAACAGCATGGCATTAAGGTGGTGAAACAAATCAGAGATAAGATAAATTGAAAGAACTTGGGATCATTTCCTAGGATCCGAAGGAGGGTTGACAGTCATGCTAATCATGTTTGTCCAAAACTGCAAAATTTAATTCCAGTAGCCACACAGAAAGGGGAAGTCACTGTCAGATTGTTAGTTACCAACAATACAGAACTGTTCAGATGGAATCTGACTGCATCCATTGTGTCAAACAGCACTTTGTTTGATGCACACAGCAGCCTTGAATACCAATAACTCAAGGGGCTGCTCCGTGTCTCACAGTAGAAGATTGAGGTTGTACTGCTTCTAGGCATGAATGTGTAAAAACTGAGTAATGTCTTCTGTTTGGAGAACTCACAGCTTCAGTCTTTGCAGCAGCCATGTATATATATATATATATATATATATATATATACAGTTATGGTTGTCTAAGCAACTGGATGCCTAAAAATGCCTAAACATTCCCTTGGTTTGAATAACAGATCTATCTATCTATCTATCTATCTATCTATCTATCTATCTATCTATCTATCTATCTATCTATCTAATTCCCATTTTAATTGAGTGGACGGAAATCCGTTTGTAACAAGATTATTTGGGCATTTCGTGTCTTAAGCAGGACCAAGCAGGACACCTCTGCTAAACTAAATCTATCTATCTATCTATATGCTCATCAAATATCATCATTCATCACAATTATGTCCGTGTAGGCATCTCTCGATTTAGATTCAATGCCAACATTGAGCCAATGCAGGAAGAAGTGTGTCCTTTATGTAGGGGGGTGGGGGAGTATGCAAGGGTCTGGTCATGGTTCAAAGAAGAAACTTGTACCACGTGTTGTCTGACCAACCAAATGAAAAGGTGTGAATTTTGGATTGTTGGTTACAAAGTTACAGAAATTACTGGGCACCCCATTGTTGGTAAGGTGCACGCGAGGGGCTTCTGAAGTTATTCAACCATCCAACAAACAGTTTTGAAAAAGAAGTACTATATGTTAGAGCGACGTGGCTGCCACATAGTCTGCACTTCAGTAAGAGTTAGGGTTAGGGAACAGGGGCTCCTCGGTAGAGCCCAGGGGGTGAACTGGCAGTGCAGAACTACCAGTCCACACACTGTACTGTGATTTGTGCAGGACTTGAACCAGTCAAGTCCAAGCCGAGCCATGTCCCTACACACTGAGCTATAGCCACCAAGAAGAAGAATAACAGCAGCTAAAGGGTGTGGGGTGTGGGACTGGGAAGAGTTGAATGCAAAAGATCAGAATTTGCATCTCATCACAGACCTGCAGCTACCATTTGCCTTTTATCAACCGTAACCACAAGCTATCCCAAACCTCAACTAAGTCTAACCATGCTTGAGCCCTAGTTTCTTTGCCATAACCACAGATTTTCCCTTTCAGTATGTATGAAACAAACCATTTTGTACCAACCAACCAAGCCTTAAGAAAAAAAGGGTTTACAGTTGTTCCGTACAGCCAGACCTGAAAGACGAGGTGAAAAGTTGGCTGTCACACAGAGGCAAATGAATGTAATCCTAATGATGAATGATGGATTAAACGGCTCACAAGCAGGGTCCAATTGTCACAGTTTCATAGTCTGGCAGACTGTAAGCACAAAGCAAATCATGTTTCCAAAAATACATTTTTTCAAAGATTGAGCAGTAAAGACAAGAAACTGGAGTACGTGGCAATGCAATTTGGTGAAGAATAAATGTGTTTAACATCTTAAACACAAGTCCTCTTGCCTCAAGTACTTCCATTTGTCCTGCATCTCAAAACTCCTCTGCAATTTTACCAGCAGAGCCCACTGTGTAATTTCAATATGCCACTGAATCATTTATGTGGGCACACAAAAAGATGCTGTGCCACGTATCTGCCTGGTGAGCACAACCACTACCCAGGAAAGGAGGGAAAAGTCCGGGGCTATTTCACTTTGCCTCCTTGTTCTTCGAATACATTCAGAAACTGAGGAGTGGAGACAAGATGGAGAGAGTGTGGCAGAAGTGGGAAAACTGGCTGCTAAAAAGACAATGGGACAGTAGATTGAGGACACTCTCTCTCCCTCTCTGGCGCCGATCTATACGCACAGAGGAGAAAAGTGAGTCATGATTAATCATCTCTTGCAGAACTCCCCAATAAAATTCCCAGATCGATACGCCTCGCATGCCAGGAGAGAAAACATGCCGCTTATGTAGAATTTAAAGGATTTAAGGCATTCTTTTGCCTGTCTGAATCCCATTTTTTGTTTGACTTTTGTTCAGAATAAGTCGCCTATGGTTTCTTCCTTCTATGCTTTCTAATTACAGTTTATTTTTTCTTTGCAGTGATGCTGCTTTTGTCATTAAGCATACAAGTCGTCTTTCAGCTTGGTCTTGATGTCTGTTCTGGTTCCACTATGTTGTCATGATTAGACCTCCTTGACTTTCCACGGCCGATGGTGTCCATGTGAGTCTACCTCTGTACTGATCGGTCTGTCTGTGTCACACCGCATTTATGACAACTAACAACCACATTGTAGATGTATTGCTTTTACTCATACCTGCCGTCTGGTTTCAAAGAGCCCTCCTGCAATGTTAAACAAATTTACTCTTCTAACTGGCACATAACAGCCCTCCAACTGCTCTCTCAGTACTCTTCACAGTGATGTTTACTTTTCAGCTGAACCTTTCATGGATTTCCAATAAAAAAAAGTACAGTAGAAGAACCTCTCTAACACCTCATTGACAAATGTGGTGAATAAGCACACTAAAGAGATGCTTTTCATATCAGAGTCAGACTTCCTCTCCAAAAACCAAATGTGACATTGCGATACATGATGCGGAATAGGCCAATGATGGATTTCTTTACGGAATGAATTTGTTGTGGGCTCTTTCTCACTTTCTCATACCCACACACACTCTGTCTCATACACAGTCACGCACACACTCTTTCCCCCACTAAGTCTCTGTCTTTCTCACACACACTCACAGCCATCTTCATTTCCATGTCCATGGCTGTGCTGAATGGCCGCAGTCTGTGCCCGCTCTTCTGTGTCTGTGCATGTTTGTGTGAGTTTATGCGTGCTGATTGTCCAGTGGTCAAGCCCCGGCGGAGCTGTGTGTGGGATTTGTAAAAAGCGTCTATGGGGGATTGGAGATGAGGGGGAGGGCAGTTGAGGACACTGTTTCCTTCAGCGGTGGAATGTCTTCATGCGTGTTCCGGTTTGGAGAGGCTGCTCATGGCTCCCAGAAGTTGGCAGGAAACCACATGCTGCTTACACTGGGGCCGATAAGGAGGAGGCGAGAGGCGAGAGGAGGGAGGAGGGAGGAGGGAGGAGGGAGGAGGAGAAGAAGTGGGGTTGTGCTGGGAAGGGAGGGAGGGAGGGAGAGAGGGAGGGGTGTTTTAGTAAACCTCCAGGAAGGTAGATTATCCCATGAAATGCTGGCAGAGCTGCAGCCTTTGAGCACGTCTGTGTGTGTGTGTGTGTGTGTGTGTGTGTGTGTGTGTGTATTTGTGCGTGTATGTGTGTGTGTTGAGTAGAGAATGAGGGTGTGTGACAAAAAAAAGCAGCTCCTTCAGCAGTGGAGAGTTTCAATGAATCCGGGGTAGGCTCCACAAAGGGCTGCGGAACAAAAGGCCTGCAAGCTGAGAATGTGCAGCGTACAGACACGGCCCAATCTCACGCTTTGTTAACTCTCAAACATAACACTGAATAAAGACTGAGACAATCACGCCTCACTTGTCAATTACCTGCCTGTTGATTAAATATCTGACAGCTCAACACCTCAGACTGTTGGATTCATTCGACTCCCGCTGTAGTCTCAGGCAGGACAAATACAATATTTGTGCAATTCCGAGCACAGCATGTAGCACTTAAGCACAGAACAAATTAGTTTGTCATGTGCTAAAGTTATGTTTTGTTGAGAAATTAGTAGCAAGAGAATAAATTACTTAGAGCAAACATAAATAAATGTGTCTCCAATCTAACAGCTAGTAGGATTGTCGGTCAGTAGGGAATTTATTCTGTGCCAGTTAGAGAGCACGTTTGCTCAATTCAAATCTTCTTTGCAAGATAAGAATGTCAAGACAAAATATTACTAATGTGCTTGAAGTTTCGTTTTTTTTCAGTGTGCAAAAAGTCCAAACTCATGCTCAGATTTTAGACCCAAATATAATTACACAGTTTATCTTTCCTAACTTATTATGAGGTCATACTTTATCACATTCATTATAGTGAATCAAATGAGACAATGAACCTAATCTTCATAATAGTCATGCATAAAGAGACGTGACAAAGGAGATTGGATGAAAGGGTCGTCATGGGTCACCCATTTCTACTCCGCAACGCTGCTTTTAAGAAAGTGGATGGCCCAAGGAAAATGGCAATGACGCACAGTTTAGTCCACTTTTAGATCATGCTGCTCTGAGTGTATGAGCGGGTTTTTTGTACCCCATACAATACAACTAGGCATAGGCTGAGCCCTACATGTCCAACCACAGTCTATAGGAATTCCCAGAAGTACACACACACAATCCAGGGGATTACAAATCACAGGCACTTGGCAAAAGGTCTGAGCTGACTACGGCTGATGTTTATGGTTTTCTATGCCTGAATCCAGCAGTTTTGAGACGCACAATGCGCCGAGAGGCATGATCAATTTGGCAGATTATCGTATTGACAGATGGTGCGCCGTCCATCCAGCAATCAATATGTTTCATTTTAATCCCTTCAAATCTTTTCTTGAGAATCTGGACATAGAACACCTCTCTCCTCAGGCTCCGGTCACAATTATATGGTATCTCCCCCCTTCCTATTACACCTCCTCCCCTCCCTTTATCTCCCGCTAGGAATGACTTTCTGGCCATCCGCGTGCAAAAGCAAAACTCTCTCCCCTCACTCAGAAAGTGCAATGGGATATGCTCCCCCTTCTCAAGTAGGGCAGCCAAATGGAGCAATCAGACAAGACATCCATCACTATCCTGTGGGGTGGAGTAAATGACCTTGATATAGTCTTCACACTCAATTTCAGATACCCTTGGGCTCCATTATGAGAAGATTTAAGCAGCAAGAGCGCGGCCGGCCTTCATATTTGATTCGTACGGTACTAGATGTGATAAGTGTGTGGTGCAGCACCGAAAGAGAGAGTAATATGGGAGGTACGGGGGAGGGCGAGAGGGAGAGGGTGAGTCAGCAGGTGACGGGAAGCGCGGCAGAAAATTAAGATGGAGTTAGAGGGCTCCAGAAGACGAGGAGAGGAGATGGGTTGAAATAGCTGGAAGAGCATGCAGGTAGAAAGCAACTGTGGATAGAAGAGGATAAATTGCTTTTCAAGGACTTTGTCACCCCCTTGAAACGGAACTCTAGCTCAAAAAACGACAATAATCCGGGTACAGTAGACACAATATATGGGTCATTTTCAGACAAGAAAAATAGTTCTCAAGAGTGATTCATCACAGCGGCACCGGAGTGAATTTATGCATCTGTGAATGTAAACGCTTATTGCTCTCTGTCTCTTTTCTACTAGCTGGCGGAGAAGAAAGCCCTATCCAACCCCCCCTGCACCCCCCTCCTCTCCTTTAACTCTCTCCGCTAGCTGGTGGGAGAGAAAATAAGTATGCACAGATGATTGCTCACCACTGAAAACATGTTTGCATATGAACAACACACAGAAATTTGGCGCAAGACATCAGATCCGTTGTGACGGAGCAGCTAAAAAGCGAGTTTTGATGTAAAGTGATTTGGACAATGGTTTCCTTTCATTTTCACTCTTTGCGTTTGGTTGAGGGTGTGTTCTTCCTTCCTTTCCTACCAGTCCGGAGGAATGAGCCGCTTTAGCGCAGCAGCCACACACACACACACACACACACACGCTCCCCCGGGAGTTCATTTGAGAAGCACCACCTGCAGGTCTGAGTGGCATCATTAACAAAGGTCAGATGTGCTCACTGTGAAATTATACACACATGAATTTCTCATTGACTTGTTAATACACCTGATTTCCTTGCCCAGGGTGACAGTTTGCCCTTTGCTGTCTTTCAGAGGGAGAGTTAGACAAGAGTGTGCCACATGGGCACCCTGCATTTGATTGAATTAAGAGGCGACTGATACTTTTCAGTGTACACTTGAGTTAAACACGCATGTCAATAAAATCAACATCATTAACAAACCAACCGGCAAAACAAACCCATTCGGGATATTCAGAGTGTACAGTGGATTGGGGCATGTTGATCTCTGTCATCATCTAGACAAATATCATCTTTATCATTATTAACATCCTCTTAAAATGTTATTGTATTTTCTTCCAAACAAAAAGCTCAAGTGATGCACATAACATTTATAATATAATATGTCTCTATAGCCATTAAAACAGGGCCATGTTTTTCAATGTGGATTAACTAACTAATGTTAAAATGACCCTGCTAATTCTCAACCACATAACAGTTAGAGGTTTTATCTGTTAATTTAGCACAAAGTTATCCTGCATAACAGTTAGTTCAATTAATTCATGAATACATTTTTGTCATAAATTCATAAATGTTTGTACCATATTGTATGACAATCCACCCATTTCACTCAAACTATAATGTAAAGGGTCAACATAACATTATGGTTTGATAATGTCAACCTACTGGTGGTCATGGGTTCACCAAAAGTGATTTGTACCCATTCTCTGAGCAACATGAATGACTGCACCATATTCCATGGAAATCCATCAGACCGTTCTGATGGATTTCATTAAAACAAAATGTCAACTTCAGAAGATGTTAGGACTCTGGGGGCCATAACTATCTGTATAAAAAAAATCATGGCAATCCACCCAAAAGCCATTGAGATATTACCGTCTGGATCCAAGCGGTGGACTGACTGACAGAACAATTAAGCTACATTGCCATGCCATCCATAGAGCATGACTAAAAAATTTGATTTGTGTCAAATCAATAACAATCAAATCAAGCTAACGTTTACCACGTCAAACAAACAGCACCTATGATTCTGCAGCACACTCATGAGAACATTTTGATATAACGCAGTTTACACATACAATATAATATAATACATTTTATATGTGCATGGCTCTAATGGTCCCACCTGGCATGAACAAATCACAGTCCTAACATTGTGAGAAGGTCTGCCATGTGAGGAGAAACACACCATTAAGAGTTAAGCAGCTGTGTCAGATCAGACTTTTACACAGCCCACTGCTTGTCATGTCAGAGAAGGTTGCAGCTTGTCCTTGTCCACTGAAGTGAGGGTTTGCACAGCGGAAACAAGCCTAGGGCAGGTAATGTGTGCTGCATTCACCCATGTAACTGTAACATATAAAATACTGCAAGGTGTTCCTACTTCTCTGTTTTGTGAGCAAGGGAGACATGCTCATGTGGTTGAGATGTAATCATGGTAACACAGTGGACCCATGACAGATGCAACAGCAGTGTTTGTCATCACAACAACACTTGTGTTGAGGACATGAAATATGACTCATTTGTGATGGCAGACTGTCACTAGGAAGGAAAACCGCACAATTAAAAGACGCCTTTGCTCAAGAAAAACGTGGGGAGGGGGCATTTTAGAGCATTTTAAAAGACTTGCTAACACTGGGTTTAGTCTTGGAAACCTCCTGGCAGCTAGACTTATGGCATCTAGGAGTTGGAGTTCAGGTCAGGTTAGGGTTCATTAGGGTCAGGATTATGGTCTGTCCTCTCAGGTTTCCTGGAGAGCAGGATGGCTGTCCTGTAACCTGATCCAGTCTAGCAGGGACCAAATAAGAAAAGGGCGTAACGTTGGGTTCAACATGTGGGGGGGGGGGGATCTACACTCTTGAGCAGAATTTAAATTGTGAATGTCAAACACTTCCTTTTCTGAATTCTGGTGATTTCTTTTCCACAAGCAATTGGTGCCTTTTCTGCATCAATGTGTGGTGCAAATGTCTTAATTATGTAAAGGAAATTATAACAGGTGTTTGGGGTTGTGTTACAACAGAAAAAGAAAGGTATGGAAAATGTATTGTCTGCCAGTATACAATAAACAAAAATGAGTTTAATATTCACACATCTTATATAAAAGGAGTGGACGTAGCCACAGTGACGTCACCAATTGGTTTGTTGACCACAGTTTGCATTGAGTTTTGCATTTTTGTCGTCACCATCTTGGGTTTTTTGAGCCTGAAGTGACCACATTGGAAGACAGGGTTGGTTATCAGCTTAAGCTGAGTTGTCAGCTAACGCTAGCCTGAGCTAGCTAGCTAGGTTAGCAAAGTGCATCCGTGACTCACGTTAACTGTAATATTCTTTGCCATGCTAATTTTGGCTGGCAATAAAACTAAACACATTATGTCATTCTGACTCAACCTGTTACCACATATTCTCAAAGAAGTCAAATAATGATTAAAATGTGCACATCCACAAGGGTGAATGAAACAAATCAGGGAGGATTAAGATGTAGGATGAAAAGTCCCCCTTAACTTGATTTAAGGTCACAAAATATTTTGTATAAAATTGGGATGATATGTAATTATGATGCTAAACGGACAAAACAGTAGCTCAGAAGTTGACAGCAGCACAGCATACTTTCCCCATTAGGTTCTAAATAGACATCATCTCACAGTTTGGAAGATGACAAGATGCTCGTGTTCTCTCGAAACTGGTGTCCAAAATCAAGGTCTGTTCTCTATTAGAGCCTGTCACGACGCCTTCTGTCACATCCTCGTATCCTCCAACAGGCTGGACGGTTGTGAGACAGCCAAGACGTACACTACATTTCCAAGAATGAGGCTATACTCCCTGCTATAAGTTGTTCTCCATCTCTCTCTCTCCCTCTGAGAATCATCTACTTTGTGATTAATTCACCGCCGCTTTTCAGCTCTTGAGAGAGGTTGGTGTGAATGCTGAGCACTTGTCGAGAGCTCCTTGACATGTACACAGCAGAAGAGAACTTTTCAAAAGATTTTGATCTCGACTGGTTTTGCACCTACGTCTATTAAACATAGAAGAAAAACACACAAAAAATGTCCAATGCGTTTTCCCCTTTAGAAACATGATTTTCAAAATGCTTTCATTTTCTTTTGCTATGCTGCCATACGGACACGCAAACAATCATTTAGAGACAGAAACATCACACATGCTCATGCTTTATATCTTGTTTGTTTAATCCATACAAAAAATGAAAAGTAGAAATGTCAATACATGTTTTTTTTGGGAAGTTACATGCTATGCTAACCACCTGCTGGCTCCACCTTTAAATTTAGCGTACGATAGGCTACACAAATTAATAAATGAGTTTGTTCTGAATAATAAGCATTTGTAGTGTACTTCAATTGACCCCCTTGATTCCACGTGACATATCTCATATTTCTGTACACCTGAAAAAGAGATTCATAACAGGACATGGAGTGTGTCCTGATGTCACCCACGGGCTGAATGGAGGTGTGTGAGCAAGCGTGCGTGGTGTGTGGACACAAGTAAATCCACGAGTGATGCTAGTATCCCACAGATGTGTGAAGGCTGGAGTCTCCTGACTCAGCCGCAGAGATGAATGTTGTGTGGGTGGGCGCCTCATTGATTTTCGTGTTGGAGAGATTAGTGCATGTTAGGGTTACGCACTCAGGTCTGGGATATATTAAAGAGGAACATACACGTTTAGCCCGACTGCAAATCCCTCTCTCTCATCATCCTACCTCTCTGTTCAAAGGGATCAGAGGATGGGCTGGAACAGGCTGCAAAACGGATGCATTACTAAAAATATGCATCAGGTCTTTTGATCTAACAGTGAATGTTAATGGTGTTCGAGTAAGAAAATATGGGCTGAAATAAATGCACGTTGCTAATTCAAATGAAGCAAGTTATTTGAGGTTATTCTTTACATTATGAAACAGTGTAACAAAATACCCAACATACTACCTGTTAAAGCTTTCATCTTATGATCTTAGTTCAGCAAATGAAACCGTCTTTCTTGATTTTCTTTGATCCGTTTTGGTCTGGTGTTCACTGATAGTGAAAGCTATGGTGCATAGTTTATGTCTCTCCCATGAGGAATTCTAAGTAATGAAAACGAAACTGTTGTCATTACCGTATGATACAAGCCTTCCGTGATCGCACACAGCCCCCACCCCTCCCCCGCGCAGTTGCTAGTAGCCAAGGAGGACACGGAGGATCAAAAAAACATGATGGACTCTTCAGAATAGGTAATTATGCGCGGGAACGTTGCCGGACGGCACACTCTTCTGAACATAGCCGTACTTTAATGTTGTCTGCTTAATTTACTCTGTTGCCCAGGATCTTTAGGGTTAAGGTGCAATCTAATTAAAACAGTTACAAGTCAAACTATCTGTGTGTCCAGTCAGAAATGTCAACTGATATGTCCCCTGAAGTCGGACTTCCCATTCAGAAAGTCGGGCAAACCTCGCCACCTCCAACATCACAATCCTACATGGCTGCTCCGAGCATCAACAGTAGTTACAGCTGTATGAGTATACTGTTTTAGATTAGATTAGATTATACTTTATTTATCCCACGACGGGGAAATTCTGTCGTTACAAGTAGCAGCATAGCAGCAACAGCAAAAAAAACCAAAAAACAATAACACACAAACAAGTAAGCACGAAAGAAATACAAGGCAAGAAATACAGGCAAGAAATAGACAATGAAAATATGGTAGACTGAGTAAGTAAAATGCCGTCAAACAAAAGGAATTTTAAAGTGCGGTTGCCATGATAAGAGAAACAATATTGCGGTGTAAGTGACGTTAAAAATTAAGTTGAATGTGTAATTAGAGCAAAGAAGCAAGAGTTGGTAGCATAATTTAAATTATATTAACCTGAGACCATTTTTGCGCATCTGTCATATTCATGTCTCATGAAATCAGTCGTAGGCTACACACAGTCCGGTCCCTTTTTCTATTTGTGGAAATGTTGTCAAGGTGCAAGATACCGCATAATGCGTTACACTGGCTAATCCTGCTACCCCATTTTTCCACACTGGAAAAAAAACACTAGAATTTACCATTTTTTTGGGATCAATAAAAATCTATCTATCTACCTATCTATCTATCTATCTATCTATCTATCTATCTATCTATCTTCTTGTTACTACTTGTTCAACTCATGTGTGACTTGATTCCCTGTTCCAATCTCAAACCTCGACTCAGCTGTTGCACGTCGGGATATGTTGTAAAATGGCAGACACTTTCTGACAGTCTCTCCTCAAGGGCCTCCATTGTGTTGCAATTGGTTACACACAAGTGACAAAAGTAGTTGTGTGGAGAGTGAAAATAAGAAAACAGACCTGGCCATGACTGTCAAATTGTCACTTTCGTAAAGTTAGAAATCTTGGTTGGTACATATCCCTGATTCGGATGTCGTAAAAGTGTAGGGAGGGTGTTGCCATTCATATCAGCAGCCTTTACCTTTATTTCTCCTTATTGTTTAACTCCAAAACAGCTACGCAAACCTATAGATAAATCTTGTAGCACACCTTCACAGAGTTCAAAGTCTCCACTCAACACCCACGTAGTCATGCCGTGATATCTGGACCTGCTCGAGGTCAGTTAAAGCCGCCACTCTGCCAGGGCTCAGAGGTCAACAGCCATTGTGTTCAAGTAAATGGATCCAGCAACCAACAGTTATCCAAGTACAAGCTGGTTATCTGATAGCTTGTTTCTCTTTTAAAGAGCAGGGTCACTCAGCTCACAGCCAGCATGCAGATAGTTTCATTCCACATTATCAGATATTATCTGATCTGACACTGTTCCCACAGCTTGACACAGCATTAACAAACAACACGCATATGCCATTGCTCTGATGTCAGAAAAATCCACTGAGCCGCCTGCCAGTCCCGTTACGGCAGATATTGATGGCAGAGCTGAGGTCTCACATTCTGTAAACTTAATCACACTTTAATTAATTTCTGCTTTTTGCTCCTTGTTATCACGCTCGCAGGAATGTTTCATCAGCCCCTAGTCAAAGCAGCAGAAGTCTTTCCAAAAAAACTAGAAAGACAGCGTGAGCAGGAAGTTCAGACAGCCGCTTTTTTAAAAGACGTGCTGCTCTGACAGTGATTTTTCTCTCCCACTCCTATTCTGCCTTCCTCTCGTCTCCCCCTAAGGCCCCCATGTTTTACTCTCTCAGTTGATGCCGCGTGTCAGCTGGGAGGCACGGCGCTGAACCATGCAGATGTAATCTACACCTCTCCGTGCCAGAGAACAGCGATTGAATCGCGGAGGGCAGTCGATCCGTGACATGTTGACAGGATCAGCATAGCGACACGTGTGGGTATCTGCTTTCGTGTAACACATCCCAGCGGGGGGAGAATATGCTAGGAGGCCAACTGTTGTACTGTGTGTAGAGTTGAGAAGAAGAGGTGCTGGAAAGGTTGCACGACGAGGTGGGACGTACAGTACGTGTTGGCCGACACCAGAGATCTGCAAAGAGAAGCTGGGTGGAGAAAAAAAAAAAGAGGGCCACCACCAAGTGTGAATGCGAGGGGAGGGCATAAGAGACAGAGCATGAAATAGAAAGAGCAGGTTTAAGGAAAAGTGCTGTGGACTAACTGAGAGGAGAGCCGTGGAGGTGCCGTGGATGAAACATGGCAGGATGATCAGGATGGAAAGTATGTGTGTTTGTTTGCTTTGGGCATGTCAACAGAAGCACCAGAACTAACACTGCTGAGCGAATTTGGAAAAAGGAGAGGAGTGTTTTTCTGCGTTCACGCGCAAGCTGGAGCTTTTTATCTGTGTCAAGATCCCATGTCGGTAATGTCAGGGGAGCTCGTCTGCGGAGCGCTCAGCGAGTTGGAGCATGAGAAACCTTTGTTCACCGTCTGGTTGCAACATACTAACATCCGTGAGGCATCATTAGTCTGAGGCTCAGCCTGCTCTTCTTTGAGCCAAGGGGGGCAGAAACATGGCTTTAACTCGAAGGCTAAAGGGCACCGTCCTGTGGACACAAGGCAGAGCAAGCACCGGCACCGCCTCGGAGGTTCGGCTCAGAGATTTCCCCTTTCTCTTCAGACGAAGCTCTGATCTGTTTGCCTCTGAAAAAAAAAAGAAAAGATCAAAAAGACGGCTCAATGATTGCTCAAACTACCACGGCTTGAAATGAACACAAACAGCTTGTCGACACCAACCAGGAGAGCTTTACCCAGGCTATTTGGATTTTCATCCTGCGCTGCTTTGTTTCAGGAGTCATGAAAGAGCCGCTCAGTTCCACGAAGGCAGAGCAGGAACGAGGTGAACAGATACAGCAGACGCAGCCGAAGAGGGAGAACGCCAGAAAGCAACAGTGTCGGTTTGTTGTTTCCGACTCCCGTAGCACTCAGAGGTTCCCTCCAGCACATTCTCTCACTGAAATATTAATCGTGTCTGATGGCTGTTTTAGCTGTGAAAACAAACATACAGACCAGAGATTTTTTTTGGAAAGCGCAGAGACGCACACTCGAGCGTGGACTGGCTCAGATACGGAACAACTGTCGTGGGAAGAGACAGCACAATGTGTGGAAGCAGCCTCATTAGATCGCCTACGTGCTGTTGTTTACCACTCGGAAATGTTGACGACCTGTACTGTTCCTCAGCTGTCACGTCCCCAGGGTCGGCATTGTGATGAAGGCTACCAAGTGCCAGAGTATATAACTTAAAATATTCTTTCAGATAGCATCAGGTCAAAGTGTGAAGAAGCTTTATGCGTGGCTCTTCTTACAGGTGACTCTCCTCGACCTTAACGCTTAACCAACATCGACCGCGGCGACTCCAACGCACTTAACAAGGTGGTACAAAGATGAGAGGATTTCTCGCCGCACACACACACACACACACACACAGAGCTCTAGCACGGTAGAGGCAATTTGCAGCATTAAGCTGCCTGATAGCACATGTCCACTGAGAGTTAAGGAGTGATTTAACGGACATTGCTCACACCAATTAGAGTGAATCAGCCAGGCAACGCTACTGACGACAAGTGGATGCCGGCGCTGTCAACACGTAGCCACACACACACACACACACACACACACACACACACACACACACACACAAACACTCTCACACACTGCGAAAAGGGGGTATTTCACTGTTTCTTTTGTGATTAAGTGCATGAAAATAGCCCATTTAGATAATCCCTCCATGTCAACGTTGTCAGCCTAAGAGACACTGACACATCCCATGCACTCATTTCCTCATTACCATACGCCAGTCATTTCAAGAGGGCCGACTACAAAGCCCGAAGCGTGGGCTGAAGAGAACGGCCACCTGCTTCCCTTTCGCAAGCGCCGAGGTCGCTCCTCTTCGGCCAAGCCTGGAGCGACATGACACAGCACGAAGGCCACAAAAAGGAGAGCCGAGCCGCACCAGGAGCCACGGCCGGGGGGAGAACAAGGGTGCACAAAAGGAATTTTTTATTTGCACGCCCATTGGAGGGGTCAGGCCCTGGAGAGCGCCTGATTCATTTCTTCTCGAGGGCTATTAATCTTTTCAAGCACCAGAATCACTTTACCTCTCAGGAATGGGAGAGGAGATTGAGTTTTCTATTACAATCAACCGGAGGCATTGTGTCGCAGGGAGAGAGGGGGCAGTGGCCACGCTGTCCTTGCTGATGCCTTTCCCATTCTAAACAAAAACAAGGGCGGGATTGCATTATCACATTAGTGAGATCATATTTTAATTTCTATACACAGTGGGGCAAGCAAGGTCACAGTATGTGCACAGCAAAAAATGGTTCACTTAATCTTCACAGACATAAAAGCTGAATGATTTCATATGAGTCCATGTATTAGTTCAAATTCTTCTTCCCTACACATCTAACACATGGCATTTTGAGTTTTAAGCCTTTCAAATATTACGTGCTTTCGGCTATTTATTCCTGTGTAGAATGGGTACCCACGTTATCGGTTTCTTCTGACCGTTTTTTGTACGCGAGACGCGATTAAGATGCATTATGGACGTTTAAGTGGACCTTAGGATAAAGGCATTCTTTGCTTTTCCTTCTTGCTGAGAGTTAGATGGAAGGTCACTCTCATACCTGCCCATTAAATATGAAGTCAGTCATGGTTAGCTTAACTTAGCACAAAGAATAGAAACGGGGGGAGACAGTTAGCCTGACTGTCCAATGGTAAAAATAAGAAAAGAAAAATACGCCTACCTACCAGCACCACTTTATTGTTTGATCCAAAAAAACCCTGAAGTGTAAAAATATCACATTGAACGTTATTTTAATGATCTAAGCGCATGACGTGAAGCGCCTGGCGCAGGTGCGTTTAGGGCGCGTCCAAATCCACTTTTGCTAGTTTAACGGTGGAAAAAAGGGTTGGTGCGCCAGGCACATGGTTCAAAAGGGTTGTTTTTAGAGTCTTCATTATTTCATAGGTGTGTTTTGCGTGTAACATGCAAGAAACCAATCAGTGTTATCCCCCATTCAGGTGCGTTTGAACCTTGGCACATTGCTATTATGATGGCGGATTTGCACATATTATGCATTTTTCATATTTTTATTTGTAATCTTTTGCATGTGTGTGCGTAACAAGCATAGTGTGTGTGCTCTGTGCATAAGGCTTGGTGAATTTTTACTAATGCTCTATTAAAATTCAATGAAATGCTGCGTTACTGACTTTAGCACGATCACTTTCTGCTGCAGTATGAGAGCAATACGCCAAGCATTCACCTGAACACACCTCCCTGTAAGAGCAGCACGCCCATGGGCGCAAAGACTGCCGCAGGTGCATTTACTATTTAAACTACGTGGGTGCAGAACAGGAA
Organism: Etheostoma spectabile; assembly: GCF_008692095.1. Classification (NCBI taxonomy): domain Eukaryota; kingdom Metazoa; phylum Chordata; class Actinopteri; order Perciformes; family Percidae; genus Etheostoma; species Etheostoma spectabile. Next base: position 28,290,863 of record NC_045736.1, read on the forward strand.
ATTAATAACTGCGTTGGTCTTAAAATAGCAGACACTTGCGTTGGGTTTTATGCCGCGCTGCGCCGGGTGCAAGATTCTGACCTGCGGCCATTTGTTTAAAATAGAAACGTGTATATACCAAAATGTTGAATTATTCCAAAAAGATCACTTGGTCAAACTAGTATTTCCAAGGTAAAGAAATTGTCAAACATTGTAAAGAAAGATATTCTGATAGCAGCCAGAGAGGATTTGGCCTTGAGCTGTCCCTTAGCATTTTACTTTAACATTCTCCAGGTACACAAAGTATGCAGGTAAGTATGTGCACAGATGTTTGTCTACGCATATGCGTTGGTAAAAAGAAAATATATCAAGAGCCTTTCCTCATTAGACATGTGCTGTTGCTAATGGGCTAATTACCACAGTGGCCCACATGAGTCCTGAACACATTATTCTAGTTTCTTAGACTCTGAGGGTCAAAGGGCCCTCTCACTACACGAGTAAGGGGCCGATTTATCAAATGTAAGTCAAAACAGAGCATAGAAATCCCATTTATTACTGCCTTGTATAATTTATCCACTCCATTCATTAAACCATGGCTTAGTCTCTTGAAAAATGTCTGTCGGCGATGGGGAGTGTTAATTGGAAAAAAAACATGTGAAGTGTAGACCTTGGCCACAGACCCCGCGATCAGGCTCCGAGACGTCTGCGCTAATGTTGGAGTATGGAGGCCACTTTAAAATGAAAAACGGCAAGAGAGCCCAGTGTCACTTAATCAATGTGAAACCCCAGCGGGGAGAGGCAACCATCGCCTGCGGGGGCTGTGCAGTCCCTTGGCTCATGTCCTCAGAAAGGAAGGGACTTTAAATGGGCCGGCTCTCCCGATGTAACTCATCTCAGTCACAGCAATGATGGCGCTCTCTCCCAAGGGGGTGTTGCAAGGAGGTTGTCTCTTCTTGGGAGGTGCTTAACACCACCATCCATCTCGGTAACCCAATACTTCAGACACTGCCTACCTAAGGAGCCATCATCACCGGTGGCTCCTGAGCGACATTCATTGAGACAGGATGAAATTCGCTTTGAAAAAGCCTGAGGCATCACTGTGGCTGTGCTTGATCCTACACAACCTCAGCCAGTTATGACCCATTAGGATCGCCAAACCAGAAAAAAATTCAGCTAATTTGGCACATTTCTGTCTCTCTTTTTTCCCCTTCAATTACAGTAATCAATGCAAGTCCACTCAGGGGACACAAATTGAAATTGATTTTATTGCAGAGTAGGTGGATATTGCTACTGCCAAAGTATGTGGACATCTCCACGCTTGAGCTGGCCAGTAAGTCTCTGCCTCTGCTCTTCTATCTCGCGGCTGCCTCTGGCCCCGGGGTGCTCTTATCTCTCAAACAAACGGCTCCCGTGCCGCAGCCTCGCTTGCAGCCCTCATCTATCAGCCTGACATGTGCTTCCTTGTTTGTTTTCTCTCGCCTGCCAGACGCGGCCGATGATATTGAGCTGTGTTGACGGCGCTCCTCCATTCATGCCAGATGAATCAATCACTCCTGCGTGCTCCGCAGCCCTGCTTAGTGCCGACAGAGTCTTTTCCACTTCAATCAATGCTTTAGGAAGAGGTTTTCCTTCCATTTATTAGGAAAAGAAAAGCTCCCTAAAAGTAGCTCAGCCAGGCACTTTGGCTGGGAAGTACACAACAATTAACAGTGACAAATGTTTGTCGGTTTTCTGGAATTACATTCCTGTTTTGTTTATTCAAGCCAAACATTGATTTATAGACTTTTTTCATATGAGTATGGGAACATGTATGTTCCCATACTCATATGAAAAAAGTCTATAAATCAATGTTAGTAAAGAAGTTCTACACTGGTAGCAGAGTTCAGTGTACTGAATCTAGTTTACTAACTATGTTGACTTACTTTCCATAATTAAAAAAGGAGCAGAAATAATTCATATCAAATCAAACAGTATGATCATTAAACAACAACATCAATTGGAAGTAAGGATTTAAATGAGTCTTAACAAATATAATAAGAGAATATAATTCTTTCTAGGTCCTTTAGAGGAGCGTTGAAGCACTAAAGATCATAAAGAAATGAAGTTATACAAAAACCAAATAGCCAAACACATCTTACATCACTTACACAGTATCAACAGTTCAAAATGTATCGAGTGTCTTTCAGGTTCCACACCATTGTCTATCAGCAGATGAAGTCACTCTCATCAAGATCTTCCTGTGTCTGGACGATGAGCAGAGGGTTTCTGCGGGGACTCGGCTCTAACAAAATCCCACTGCTGCTCCTCCCAGATGTTGCTTCTGTTTTTGTTGCAGCGCTGTTCGCCTGTGAACACTTTCTCTCTGCTTTGTAGATGCATTCTTGAGAGATTTTCAGCTCCTCTGCCACCCGTTCCCCCAGCTCCTGGATCAGCTGTCTGGAGCCTTCTGATGCTGAGGGAAGGGCGTCCACCTTCCTCTCCGCTGAAAAGAGTGTGCTCGTAGGCTCCTGGGGGATGGGACAGGCAGCAGAGCTGGGTTGGGGCTGTAGAGGGTTGTCCTTAGACATCTCTCCTCCTCCTCCTCCTCCTCCTCCTCCTCCTGCCTGGTTGGATTTGTTGCAGCCTTGTCCTTCAGCCTCAGACTCCTCGCTGTCATCGGACGAGTCGCTGGTACTGTCACTGGAAGCGCTGCTGCAGTCACTGTGGGATATCGGAGTGCAGTCGGAGGCTCCCTGCTCTCTCTCTTCTTCCTCCGCCACCATTGTCGCTGCCTGCTCTAGTTCCTCAAGTGCCAGACCCAAGTCTTTTTTCTGCAGAGAGGTTTTTTGTAACGTCGCAGCCAAGGCTGACATCTTATTGGACCTGTGAAGATAAAGAGTGGGAAAGAAATCCAAGTTAGGAAAGCAAAAAAAAAATTCACTTTCCTCAATAAACCAGGTGTATGACTACGTAAAGAGCGGAAGAAAAAAAATGCGACACCAAACTACGACTTCATCAGTGGTACCCGAAATGGAGACACAGCAACTGACTGATCGACTGGCTCAGTGGACTGAAGACTTAGCCACAGGATAACCATCTACAAATCTAATACCCATTAAGCATACCCATTCTCATCTGAATGCTAAGTAGACTGCAATTTGCAGAGGCGTGGGGGGGCTCAATGAAATATGGAAATATGGATGTTTAATAATGTAGGGAGATGAGCAGTACTGATACGCAGGGCTTGGGCTTTTCTCCACCCCCACCGCTGCTCTCCCTGCCAGAGGTGATAAGAGACTGAGAGGGATTACAGAGAGCGGCAGGCCGCCCCTCCTCCTCCTCCTCCTCGGTCCACACATGCAAACACACACACTTTCACCTCTGCATTCTGAGAGCCTAAATCAACAGTGAGAGGCTGCAAACAGTGCAAGAGGAGAGGGATTGGCAATTGCTAACAATCCGATGCATGCAGAGGAACCTTTCACACCAGACAAGATGCAGGTTTAATATTTCAAAGAACGCATTCCTGCTCTTTATTTTCATGTTTTCAATAGCAGGCAAACAACTCTTGAGAATCTGATGAATGCTAGAGAGAGGGATTTGAATGTGATTTTAATTTGAAGTTGTTTACCCAACAATCAGGCTGCAGAGGGAACTAATAGAATGAAGACAAGCAAATCTAAGGAATAAATCCTGCAGAGTGGAAGCGGGTTAACCCCGAGTGGCCCGACAGATTGCAGTTGTGAACAAAGTCTGACTGCAATACAGTGAGTAAAGGTCTGGACAGAGAATAACTCCAAGCTGCAGCCCTAAAGCAGAATGTCTCCAAAGATTAAGATTAAGAGAATGCCCTCATAAAAGCAGTACATTAAACAATGTCCCTGTCTCCTAGCCCTATCGTTATGTCACCATAGAAGACACAACAGACTCCTTGAAGACAGAGAAGGTGTTTTATTGCTGATGAATATCCTCCTACAAGGCCCCATTTGTGCAAAGCCATCAGATTGTTGGGAGGCCCCGTTCTACACATTATTCACACAGAGAATGCCGGCCATGCTGCCAAAAACTTAAGTGGTTGCTATTCGTCCCCCAGTGCGCTTAGGGCGTGTGTGCGGCCCCTATTGCCATGGTGATTACAAGCTGACCTCCGCGGTTCATTGCAATTCAGACTATGTCCATTCAGGGTGGGAAAACGTGTGTGTGTGTGTGTGTGTGTGTGTGTGTGTGTGTGTGTGTGTGTGTGGGGGGGGGGGGGGCGCTACCCTTCCGCTGCTATTCACATTGTCACACTCGGCTCCTGGTGCCCTCTCTGGCCCAATTAACCCACTGCTGAGCACCAGGATGGCTCCTCATTACCGTGCAGGCCTAATGAGCTCCCTATTCTGGCGAGTTAAGTGTTCATAGAAACAGCGTGTAGAGGCTGTGTATTCATTTAAGACCTCAGGAGGGACTATGTAAACAGATCTTATAGTGCACATCCTGCGTACACTGAGAAAGGAATAAACAGGGGATGTGGGAAAGGAGGAAGATGCCCTTTCTCACATGCACCTTAAATCAAAAAATGTTTTGGCAGTTTTCTCTGTCACAAGGTGGCAGAATTTGAAAACAGTAGCCAAAGTCGATTTTCCTGCTAAGATCCTTGGGCAACTTTCCAGCTCAAAATGTAACAAAAAAAAATCCAATAAAACACCCCTGTGATTTCAGTTGTGGAGCTGGGAGTGCAACTGAAATACACAACATTCTCAAGCTATAAAATCTGTAAATCCTATCAAATAAAACCCACGAGACACAAAAGGAAAAAAAGATGTGTACATTGTGAAGAGGAATTTGATTGCTTCTTGCATTATTACCTGTTATGCCATCTATTGATCCGGCTGACAAGGACTGTTTGTGTATCAAAAGCCTATCATGGCATATTCCTCTGTGCCATAGAGCTCCTATTAAATAGACAGAAGTGAGCCACACTGTTGCACTGGGCAACATGGTCCTTAATTACCAGCTTAATTGCCCAGCTGTTGAAGGACATTATTTAGCCTCTTTTTAACAATATAAGACCTACTTTTTTTTAAAGATTTAGTACAAAGCTGACTACCTCAGACAGGGTAGGGAGTTTCAATTTTATTTATGAGAGTATGTCTAGGGCACACTATGATTTACAGAGACCCAACAATTCCCCCCCCCCAAGAGCAAGTATTTTGTGCAAGAGCAGCAAGAAAAAAACTTCCTTTTAACAAGCAGAACCCTCAGGCAGAACCTCAAGCAATCATTACGATGAAAGATGTTGTAAACATCCTTTTTTTCAGTATCATAAAACACTGCAGTTTTAACATCTGAAGTCTTCATAATCTACAGATGTAAACAACAGAAAACGCTCCAGTCTTTGGAGAACTGAATCCAGCAATTCTGTGGTCTCCATGTGAGAAAGCCACTAAAGATAGGCACAAGCCGAGCTAAGATCCCCACGTCCTGCACAACTTTTTAAACAATGACAAATTTCCCACAGTGACTACAGAATACCAAGAGAATAATGGAACCTTGACTAATGATGATGCGTATGTGCAGGCTGTATGGAGACGGTTTAGGTCCCAGGCTCTAGAAAAGCCACGTGAGAGCTTCCTGTAGCGAGGATGGGGCAGAAGAGCCTCTTGCAGCACAGCCACTTCAAAGACTGCCCTGTGTTCCCTTTCCCCCGTGGGAAGTCATTATTGAGTTAGGATTGGGGAGGCGCGCTTGTTTTCCCTCCCCTCCCTGCTCTGTGGTTGGAGAAGCTCGGCTTGCGGTGAACACAAAGGCTCTGTCCAGGAGGGGGAGGGATAATGTTGTACACAATCCAGTCAATACTACACCACTGTTGTGGCTCGCCTTCATTTAACTAAGGAGCGGGGGGGGGGGGGGTCTTTTTCAAGGTTGGAAAACTTCTGGCAAGACAAAGACGCCTCCATCTGCAAGTCTTTGGATGAGATTGGGATATATATGTGGTGTGTGTGTGTGTGTGTGTGTGTGTGTGTGTGTGTGTGTAAGAGCCGAGCTAAATTACAATCTGACATTTCTTTCATCGGGCTCATGTTCATTGAAAGAGCAACTCATTCAGCGTGTCTGTGCCCTTGAAAACATCTCAGATAAAGCTCGTCTTCAGATGTATAAATCGGTATAATATGAGCATCAGATTACCAAAAAATGCAGTATTCACTAGCTTGGGGGGGATAAAAGCACTGGGAGATGTGATCCGTCACTGTGACTGAATGCTGGGAGGGTCTGAGGCACTGGATGCCACTTTGACTCCAGAAATGAGAAACACCGATGTATTTATTCAACACGCCAATGTTTGACTTCATGTACAGTATATACTGTATTTCATATGCCTATGAAAGACTGTACAAACACATTCATCATAAATATCAGTTGACTGTCAGGTGTGACAATTTTGAGGGAGGTTTTTGTTTTTTTACAACCTGGATCTTATTTTGTAGCGTTTGATAACCGTTAACTCAGAAACTTCATGCCTGAGATCTGAGGGCACAGCCAGGATTTCATGACAGACCTAAAATGCTGTACAGAAATCCCCCAGTTTTATACTATTTTACACTAAATGATTCAAATAGTTAGCCAACTTGTCTGTAAATATTCACTAGAATTTGCAGACCTCCGGGTTCAACTTGGGCTTACTGTGCTAACAGCAGTTTTTTAGCAGCAGCTTGCAGCATGGCTCTTGGAATGGCAATTTCACATGGCCAGTCCACCATCATTTTGCATAAAAGGCTTTCCTAATATTGGATGGATTGGGAATTTTTGTACCAACATTAAAAGCTCATGCTGGTGGAGCCAACATGACATCATGACTTTGCGTAAACATACACACCGACTTTCTTAAGTCAAGTGGCCTTTTATCTGTATGCATTTTGAGCTGTAAAATCGACGCCATTTGCCGTGTTATAGCGAGAAGAAAGCGACGGTTGAGTTGAGAAAACGTGACACGCGGGACACGAAGGAGACGTGACATGCGAGACATGATCCCCGGACTCCTGGGTGAAAGTCCTGTGTTTTACCCATCCACCCCCCCGTCCAACCCCCCTATGAGGATTTTCGCCCTTTCATACTACTCGCTACGGCGTAAATTAACACGGTATTGCATGGTAATGTTAGTCAACGGAGGCCAAACAGTGTTGGATTACACGCTAAAAATCGAGTATGCGTCTTGATAACACACCATTAACGGCATACAAACTGGTTTTTAACTAGCCTCTACTGACAAGGTTCGGTAGTATTTCCCACCTCATCATTGAAGTTTAAAAATTTAGTTGAAAATGTAATCAACAGTATCTTCACTATTGCAGGCTTTGGTTTGAGCTTAAATAAATAAATAAATAAATAAATAAAAAATGTCCCCTGGCATGGATTTTACAGTGATGTCTTTTTAACATTGCAGCTTGGCAAGCAAAAACGTTTGCTTACACTCCACTGTTGAGATTGTGGAACCTTTACTTCTCCTCCTCTTACCTTCTGATTTATGTAATCCCACAGAGATAAAAGTCCTAAAATTGTATTGACAGGTGTTCAAAAGAATCCCTTCTCTATAAATCAATTTTAATAACCATAGTGGGCACTCCAAAAATGGATAGAGGAAATTATGCAAACACAGTGTGCAACACTGTGTTTAAAATGAGATTGTGTACTCAAGACAAAAAGCTGGAGTGGCATCATGCCGGGAGGAAATCTGTACTACTTATCCCCGTTACCCTGGAGACATTTGCTGACTTTGTTCTCCCCAGTGGGGGTCTCCTTCAGCGCGGAGGCTAACATCTGATAGAGCAGCTCCATTATCTGTTTCAAAGCTTTCACGATGGGCGTTCAACAGTTGTGTGACGCTGCCTGGTGGTTCCTAGCAAACATCTGGCTGTCACATCAGCTGTGTGAGTGGGTGGGGGAGGAGGAGGAGGA
>NC_045736.1:28298768-28302266 GCF_008692095.1 Etheostoma spectabile
GGGGGGGGGGGGGCACACTTACACACACACACACACACACAATTCCCCATTGTCTTCTATGCGGGTAACATCACACCACACAAGTAATGACGCCTAATTTTAATTCTCAGAGAAAAGCCCCTGACCACACGTAAAATGAAAACACCTATTACGCTAAGTAGCCGAGGAAAACCGGGTAATAAGTGCCTTGGGCTGTACATTCCCAAAGAGGAGTACTGAGGTGAATTGACCAGCACTGCTCAACAGGTGGGGGAGGGGTGTTCACATCACGCCACAAGGCACAAGTGCAATTTCAAGGCATTTGACCGCAGGCCTTAGCCGACATGCTGACCCCGTTACCCTGAGACATTCCCAGTTGTTGGACCTCTAGATGCAATTCCCTGCGGGAAAACTGCTGTCAGAGCTGTCGACTCTCCCCAGTGGCCATTGTCATGCACACAATACGGAGGATGAATTAGACGAGGGAGGAGGAGGAGGGCAGTAGGCATACCAAGGGCCGCCTCATCCTACAGAAATAATAGGATAGTTCCAGGAAAAAAAAACATCAACAACTTCATTTCAGTTTCCTTTGTTGTTTTCATGCAGTGCTGCACACATTCTTTTCTTCATTGTCCTCCCTTTCTTCAGTGAAAACCACACTCGTTTTTTTGGGGACTGCTCACTTCACACCTTCCATTCACAACTATTTGAGTTGGTCCATTCAGCCGTTATGGTGCGAGGCTCGGTTGATCCTCGAACCATTTCTTGTCGATTTTCCAGTCTCTGGAGAAATGTGTGACAGCCCAAATCACCACATCTTATAGTCAAGTCACAGATTCACTCCACAAAAGAAGAAAAAAACCTGCATACTGTACATAGTACCAGGTTTTTTCCCTTTCCACAGATGACTTCATATGGAAACATGACTCTCACCTCACTTCCCTCCTCTCAGACAAACCCTGGAGCACCACCACTTGTATGCTGCCACGATTGTGTTCCGCTAGAATCTAATTGAGCCAATTGATAAGTGTGTGTGGATGGTTTTAAGTGAACTAGCACTAAAAAAGAAAGTTGTAGCCCTTTTGATTTAACCGAGGTACTGTATCACAACACCAGGTTCATAAGTGGTGTCTGAGCTGGCTGCCGTGAATCTACCTTGGCCTCCCTCCAAGCTTTTTGATAAAGGGAAAGACAACAAAGAGAGAGAAAGTGAGGCGACTTGCTTTTTCTTTGCAGTCCAGCAGCTCTGCAGGGGCTTTGGCATCTAAGGACTTCCAAAAGCATACCCCAAAACTAATGGACTGGAGACTGCTGCTCCATTTGGACGAATGCTCTCTGTTAACAATAATTGGGATTGGATGAGTGTGTGAGGGTAAAATAAAAACAGTTTCCACGAAGGAAACATTTGTTAAATTCTGGAATGGTGACCACTGTGTCGGGAAAAAATTAAAATTTGTTAAAAATCACTACGAAAATTTGAAGAGTAATTTGATTGGCTTTGACGTTGCACTCTTGATTTCAATGTGCAGGGTTCTGCCCTGAGTAAGGCTAAGTTTACACACAAACACAAAGGCTTTCCAATCCTTTTGAATGGAGGGAGTGAGTTTATAATGCAGCGTTGGGGGCGGTAGGTGCCCAAAAAACCTGCAGCGGCCTGTGGCAAAAAGTTGAGACAGACATTTCAACTTTTGTAGGACTGCAACCAGTCGTCACGCTGAGGTGGCCAATAATTAAAGCAGCGATTGGACTTGGCAGCCCGTTTTGAGGCAGTGTGAGAGTCCTGTACAGTAACCATCGCTGCCACAAGACATACAAAAACAACCCATGAGGGTTGAGAAAAAAAAAAAGAAACACACTTTCTCTCTCTCTCTCCGTGAAATGAAGCTGTCTTCAAGTGTGATCAGAAATGTTGAGATCGATTAACAACCTGACAGAAAACCATAATTGTCAAATATCAAGTCTACTTATGCTACACAGGAGGGTTAAAGAACACAACAGGACGTCACACAAATGGGCCCTTTGGTGAAATTGCCACACTACCCTGCGGCGCATTGCCAGATTGCTTACTTTGGTCTGAGTACGCCCTAAAAGGGGAACGCCTGCCCTGAGGATTAAATCACAGTGAAGTCTTTACGAGGTTGTAAATTTGAGACTGATGTCTCGGCAGTCAGAGGAACTTTAGGAGTAGAAACGCATCTGGGACAGCGAGGAGATAAAATAAATCAAGCCCCCAGCCAACAAACACCCATTAATCGCCATGTCCATCATGCGCAGCTGATCGCATCCGCCTCGTTGGCTGCGCGGAGTGACAAGATACAGGGATTGCACCGGGGGTATAGATTACATCTCATTTTACCGCTCGGCTCCCAGAGGCTCACTTAGCGGAGGATGACAAACCCTGCGCGGGGGAATATCTCGCACTGAAGAACGCAATGCCTACATGATCCGTCATGAACAAAAAAGGGCTGCCACAACAAACCGCATGTATGATAGCGGTGGTTGGTTCTGTTGAAACCACCATCATTACAAAACTCAGGAGAACAGGCCTAGCTCTCCTGGGATGCTTGCATTTTGACAGCCGGCTCCTTTTAATACCATACTCTAAACATGGGAACGTAGTTTCAGAAACCGCAAGTGAAGATTGCACAAGACAATTGTTTACCGAGTGTGAGCCATAAGACCCGCAGTGAAACTGAATCGGTTGCCCTTTCAAGTGGATGTAAGTAGAAGTGGTTTTACTCACTCAAATGTCTTTTTCACTCAGTGTATATGAGAAGTGAAAAAAAACAAAAACGGAAGAAGGAAATGAAACAATTCAATCACAGGTCGCTGTTGCGAAAGCTCTGGCTAATCCATTTAATGATCGATGCAGGGCGTAGAAGGAGTAAGAAGGTTAGGTCAAGCTGACATTTAGTTCCAATGTAAAGCAGAGGAGCAGAGAGGAGGAGAGGCAGTGCCCCAGTGTCTCTCAGCTATGAAGAGAGTGATTACGTATTTCAGTTGAGTTGACAGAGCTTCAGAAGCTTCGTGTGCTTACACATTACGATAGAAAAAGTCCAAGTGTACGTATCTTCTCAAAATGACATCTTTCTCACCCATTAAAATTCAAGCATAGGTAGCATTTTTAGGAGCAGAATTCAAGATTTCTGTTGGAATAGTGTTAAAAGAATGAGAACGTGAGGAGGAGGGGAGGGGGCACTAAATCCCTGCAGACCTTTTATCGTGTCTGCATCTGGGCGCCGAGCCTACAACATCAGGCGCACATTTTTCAACTGGGCTTTTTCCAGACGAGCACACCACTTGGCTGAACCCTGGCCAAGAGTAAAACAGAGCTCATTACTGAGTAATGTGCTCGCAGGCTCACATTTTGAAATGTCTTAGTAATTGTAAAATATGTACTTTGAGGAGGGGAGAGCAATCAAACCTATACCATTCGGAGCAAAAGTGCAGCTTTTGCGTGTTTGGCTCGCGACGCTAGTAGAAAGGTTACACCTACAGACCATATGAGAAGCCACACAC
>NC_045736.1:28302276-28303899 GCF_008692095.1 Etheostoma spectabile
ACACACTCTTAAAAGTTTCATACAGGGTGAATGTGCTGAGTGCGGCTGACTCTTTTAGGACTCACTGATGGTACTGTTGACGCTTGATAAGGGAGACAAGGGAGATTGCATCTCTTGCTGGCTTGGTCATTCAATTGGCCCTGCTGTGACAAATGACTTGCCTAATCCTCTCCTCTGAAGCACTGATGCATCATGGCGGCTGAGTGGCACTTCCCTCGGCTCTGAAGGTAATTCTCTGAAGATGAAAGAGGTGTGTGTGCAAGGCCTTGTGTGTGTTGGCGTACTTACTTGACCCTTTGGATCCAGATGCAGTAGTCTGTGATGTACAGATCATTCAGTATGTAGGCCGGGTCGTTCTCCCGGAACACTTTGTGAATATCCAGCAGGCATTTGAGGACACAGGCTTTCCCTGGGCAGAGGAACACACCGTGGCAGGCAAATGGAAAAACAGTGTTATTCATGCACAGTATTAAGAGTGACAATACACTCCAGCAGCTGGCAGACAGAGCATGCATCTAAAGGCTTGTAGTCATTGTTCCATACATAAAAGCCAAGGTACAGGATCAGAGGAAAATCCCAGCGAGCTGCAGAATAATTTGATCCATACGGTTTTTAAGAAGAGTTCCTGGTTAAGAAGTAGTTTGAGACAAAAGAGCCAATGAAGACAACTCTATTTTTGGCATTCAATGTGTCAATTTAATGGTGGCTCTGCTTAGACTTTCTGTCAAAAAATGGGTTTGCCTTGATCTGTGAAAAAATAGCACTGAATGTTTTTTTTGATGATTTTCCACTCGACAGCCATTTAAGTCTGCCTATTTTTCTTGTGACAAACCTGAAGGCCTGATTTGAATTTTCGTTTACAGAAATCAATAATTCAATGCAGCAAGGTAATGAACTTGAGTGTATTCCCAACAGTGCATGGCATTAAGTCCAATACATGTAGGTCACTTAAGTATAAAGCTTGAGGCTTGAAATAGGGCTCTATTTTTGTCTAATGCTCAAAAAAATTATTTTATTTAAATCCTCCTTGGTCTTATATGAAGAGTATCAAGTTCATATTTAATGCAAAAGCTTTCTAGCCCCAAGGAGGCCTAGCAAACAAGAGCGTATATAACAGTTACAATCTTATTGTTACAATTATGTAGTATGACTTTGCCACCCACTCTGACTCACAGCTTAAGCCTTTAAACCATTTGATTGTATTTAATTTTGCCACTTCTCAAAACCTGATTAGAATTGATCTGTAGTATGAAATATGGACACAGCTACTGTGTCAATGCCTGCTATTTGAAGCCAGGTAGTTGTGATACTACTGTGCTTACGCTCAAACAAAAGCGTTACATAAAATAACTGTTTGCCCCCTTATAAGCGGCCAGTATACTTTCCGTTCCTGACCTGTAGCGCGCTGTGTGACGTCATGGGATTGGCGTTACTATTTGTACTCGCGACACTAGTTAATGGCGTCTCCTCCTGATCAGAAGTGGTGCAACTGAGGAAAGGTTACTGGTTTTGTGATTTCTATGGACTAGAAGAAGAAAAAGGTAGAGAAGAAGAGAAGCACTTTGAATACCTCAGAATGTCTACACAACGATTCAATGACCTACTTCGTCGGATCAAGCCTTT
>NC_045736.1:28303909-28332716 GCF_008692095.1 Etheostoma spectabile
TAAAAGAACTCATCTTAACCCAGTAAATTTACAAGAAAAACGTGCAGTCACTCGGAGTCCTGGCATCGGGTTTCCATTGAACTCGGCCGTGCTTCTTTGTTGTGTGCCGCTGAAAAAAAAAAAAGAGTGGTGCACAACCTCTGGTCACACACTTAAAATCCTGGCGCGTCAGCGGGATCTGCGTCATTTTGACATCACATTGTCAGGTCGGGAACGGCGACTGTAAAGAGGCCTGTAATGTCAATGTCTTCAGCTTAAAGCTATAGTGCGTAGTTTCTGTCTCCACCATGAGGAATTCTATGTAATGACAACCATTCTGTTGGCGCAACCACATGACACAAGCCTTCTGTGATCACGCACCACCCCCACCCCAGTTGTAATTAGCCAAAGAGGACACAGAGGATAAAAAAAAAAACATGGACTCTTCAGAAGAGGTAATTGTCTTCTCGAGTTTCTGCGCGTGCAAGTCACCGTACGACAGTCTTCTGAACATAGCTGTACTGAGAAATACAGAGAGAGTTGTGTGGAGCTGATAGTCTTAATTAGCTTTGTAGCAACTCATTTGGCAATGGCTTGAATGTAACGGCCGTTCATTATTATAAAAAAGTTACGCACTAAAGCTTAAAATAGGATATATTTGGGGGTTTGATGAAATTATTTCTTTATGCTTGGAGCACCATAAACAATTTCATTCACCCTCATGAGATTGGGTCGGAGGCTTTAGAAATTAAGATGACTATCTCTGAACCTTGGCACATCAAACCGCATCGTTAGAAACCACATACAGTATGTGCTCTTTGGGGACGTGGGTGAACTGATGCCTTAACTTAGATATACAGTACAGGTACAGCTAATAGTTTTGTTAACACCCACCAGAAATACACAACACTACATTGTATGTTAATGCATACACTATATACATGTATTGTTAAGATATTGAGTAAAGCTATCAATGTTTATGCTGATAATTAAAGAAAAAAATCTTTAAAAATAAATCTTATTAAATTAGAACCACATCAATCATGTTTTCTTCTGGCTACTCATATGCTTTTGAGGGCTTCAGAGTAGAGCTGAGCAATGTATCAATAGCATATCGATATCATGTGATATATGAGACTAGGTAGCGTCTTAGATTTTGGATATCTTATTTATGGCATAAGTGGTGTATTTTCCTGGTTTTAAAAGCTGCATTACAGTAAAGTGATGTCATTTTATGAACTTCCCAGACTGTTGTAACTGTTCTATTATTTGCCTTTAACCACTTCGTCCTTATATCCACATTACTAAGGATTATTTATCAAAAATCTCACAGTGTAAATATTTTGTAAAAGCACCAATAGTCAACATTACAATATCAATATTGAGATAATTGGTAAAAAATATTTTGACATTTGATTTTCTCCATATTGCCCAGCCCTGCTTTAGAGTCACTGTAGGGACTGAAAAGAGATGCCACTGCTCAGTCACACTTATCTATCAACACCACCATGTGTAAAACAAGAGGTAATTCTAAGAGGTTTGCGATGCCTAAAACCTTGTTATATCCTAGCAGAAACATAAACAATGTCATGGCGATGCATAAGTACAGGAAATAATTATAAAAAAAAAAAAAGGAACCAAACAGTTTTGACACCAACTCAAGTAAAATCTTGGTTTTATTCCATTTCAACTATGTCTTAGGTTAATCCGGATTTGTGTGTACAGGACTCCTTGTGGTATATTTCAGCACGTGTGTAATTCATTACAGAAGCCTAATCATGATATAATAAATCATCTGCCAGCCAAAGTATGTAAACTATCAAACATGTTTATCTATGAAATGGAGGAAGCTTTTTGTTACGATGCATGGTTTAGGGTCACCACCTGCATTTGGACTCTGGAAATATGTTCCAAGAACATATATTATAATCATTATATATGTTTATTTTATATTCAGTTCAGCTGGCATGCTGCAGCTTTCAACACCACAAATGCCCCCCACAGAATCTACATTTGTTATTCTGACAAATGACATACAACAAGTCGAACTGCCACAGCACTTCTCCCTTCCAATCGGGCGTATAAATAGACTTGATGTGGCCGGCAATCCACTGAGGGCAAGTGAAAAAGCTCCTCTCCACCTCCGCAGAGCCGCTTGGCATTGTCCAGAGACATTCCAGCGCAATCCAAATAAACAGCGCACTTGGAGTGAGGCAAACCTTAAACAAACATTTGTTTCTCATTTAAGCATGGGATCGCATGCAGGAAACGCTGCCCTCAAATCCAGGACTTGGATCACGCAAGGCAGAAAACACACCGGCTTCCAAGATTTGACTTCTCTTTCACAGGGACGATTCATGAGTTTGTAGGAAATCAGAAGAAAGGTTGCTCTCAGGGCAGTGAGCAAGGTGGGTTAGGTGGAGCAGGTTTACAGTGAGTGGGGAAGAATGGGCAATCCACATAAGGGCTGCACAAAATAAGGAAAATTTCATGTTGCGATTATTTTTGATTGATACTGCGATAGTGATATGACTCACAATATTGGAGGGGATGATCATTTTTTATTTCATTATTCTCATTTTCATTCAAAGAATATTAAAATCTAAAAAAATGAAAATGATTTAAAGTGTGATTTTTGTGTGTGATCTGTACTAAACAAAGACTTTTTTGTATTTACTCTGTGGGACACAATTTGTAGGCTGGGACGTCTCTGCAGTACCCCAGTACTTCATTCAGAATGGTTTGACATATATCATGCATTTAACGAAATTGGGGCCTCACCTGCAATACTGCGCCTCCCCCCCCTGCGATTTGGATATTGCAGTACTCCATATTGCGATTTCGATAAAATTGCGATTAATTGTGCAGCCCTAATCCACATGTACAACAATAATTCCTTCATGGCCGCCAAATGAGCAGGCTTGCATGTAGATGTAGTGGTTGGTGTAACGTGTTAAAAAAACAAACAATGCCTGCTCAGTCTTCTGGGCAAAAATGCAGGGATTCCAAAAACTGCAGTATCAGAGTGAAAATGACGACTTTAACTGTTTTACCCCCATTTCATTCTATATTTATTCAGTGTATAATATTCATCCAGCTTGGAACCTGTATCATATTAAGAATTGCATTTTAAATCATACATTGATTGAAAGGAAACAACATGAGTAACAGGTGAACCAGCTTAAAATGTGACGCTTTTTTTTTTCTTTCTTTTTTAAATAAGTGCTGGGTGGTGGAATTGAAGAGTGATTCAAGTGGATTTCAAAAAGTAAGTGATTAATATCTAAAGCAACTTTAGTGGTTAATTGAAAAGAAAAACATGTCTGATGTAGTCACTGATTATGAATTTCTTTAAAAGGCAGGAAAGACCCATCTTCATCCAGTGTCAGGTCTAACGTACCAGGGCATTTCAACCACGACCACTGCCGAATCCAGATCAATGCAGTTCAATCGTCTAGCTCAGTACATCTAACTTAAATGAATGCACATGTTGCAGCATTATTGAATGCTAACTCAGCTTTCTTCGAATATAATTTCCATTTAATTCGGTCTTTTTTCTTCTTTCCTCTGTCCCACATGCGCACACACACAGTCCACGCATCTCATCCCATCAGTACCCTGAACCTAATGTGTTCACAGCCCGCTATGGTTGTATAATGGAATTGCTCTTCCTTGATATTCCACAACTAGGTCAGGGAACTTATTTGACCAAGAATTTGATTAAATTCCCAAACTTTCCCTGCCCTCTCAGAATTCCATGACCAATGTGCCCGAATGAAAGTCGGCAGAGATGCGTGGTGGATGGATCTGTAACAGAGGGGCCACATCTAACATGTCTTGTCTCGTCCTATCAGCGTGATGATAACAGCAGCATGACCCAGAGGTTGTCCTCCACACTTCCCAACTCCAGGCGACTTTCCCTCCCCTGTACCTGCCCAGTAGCTCTTTCGTTTTTAGCCACTTTGGCAAGCGTGGTGAGTATTCTCAAGGAGCTCCTCCACCTGCGGGCTGTTCAAATATTTACCTCCGGATAACATTTCCTCGGAGGCCTTAACCTGTGCGCTGCCATTAATGGGTTTGCTTTGCTAATACCTATGAATGTTTGCTTTCACCGCCACTTAAATGAAGTGCCTCAAATGTCGAGCATTCATTTCAACTTGCTTTATCCTGACAAATTAGCAAGTGTGTAAAGTAATGCTGGGAGGACACACACCAATAGACACACCAGGCCGAATTCCTGTAGTGTTACAGTTGATTACGGAAAAGGCCTATTATTTTCAAATGAAAAATATTAATTATGAGTGAACTAAAAACATGTGCTTTTTTTTCTTAATAGACTGACACAAATTAACAAAGCCTTTTGGGAAAAAGAAGAGTGAGATTGTGATGTATGATTTTGAGGCCCGGGGGTGAACACGAGAAATCTCGTTATGGCAGAAATAATGTTTCTGAGGTAACGGAAAGAAGGTGAGGAGAAAGAGTGACTCCAACTGCTGTTTCCCGGGCTCTCCTGATCAACTCATCTACCTACCTAATGAGGCGCGGAAATGCTAATCTGGAGCTTAAAAGACCTTTAATTTGCTGTCATTTGCCAGCGTTAAAATCATCACAAGCTGGATAATCTTAGCCCTTACACATCCTGAGTGTGTTTACACTGCAGTTTCATCTGCCCACGGGGGCTTTTGATTTAAAGATTACTCTGGGCTTTGAGATATCAGAGTCAACAGTCCGTACTCAACTAATCCACATTTCCCTCCCAGAGGAGGTGGGAGTGGGGCCACTCTCTTAAGCCCCTTTCACACTTTAAAGTCTATCCCCTAAATGATTAGGAACACTTCCTGCATGTGGTCATGTGTAAGTGGGAGCAGGGATTGATATTCAGAGAAATCTGAATCGCCAATTTCCTACATTAAGACATTATGACATTTTGATGCCGTCGCGCAGCCGTGGCTTGGTAGGGTTGCATTTCCCCCTCCTCATTTCCTGGTTCTCCTTCTCCATAAATGACATGAAACCAAGGAGAGGGTTCATTTTTCCTGCTACATATTTCCCACCATGGTCAGAAAGCACAGGGGAGACTCTTTATTTATCCCACTATGCCTCTAGAGTCGGTACTTGCTCCGATGCTAATCACTGTCACTTTCTCACGTACGCACATCTTAAGTTTGTCTTTTTATACATTTTATTTATCAGAACTTTAATATATTTTGATGTTCCTCTGTTTTGTTGTGACAATAAAACAAATTATATTATTTTACTGAGAACTCATAAATAACTACAAATAACTAATAATAAACAGGGAAAAAAAAGGGTTTGTTTTGTTACAAGTTTCTGGATTTTTATTTTCTTTTAATATACTGTATATCGGCAGATATATTGGAATATCAGATTCTTAAATAAGCCAATATTTGTATTGGCCTTAAAAATCCTTTATCGGTTGGGCTCTACTCCACGGAATCATAAATCACGTTTAAGGGATCAATCCCTTAACCAATAACAAGACTCCGCTGATTCAAGCAGGTCCCAAAAAACAACCACGTTGTAGCCTTTTTTTTCTCATATGAACTCCGGACAATGTCGGAAGAATCAGGTCCGGACATTGTCTGAGGTTGACCTTTCACACATGTAGCACACAACAGGAGATTGCCTCACCTGACTGCAAAATCTTAGTTGTGTCACGAACAACAGCAGAAACCATGGAAAAGTGTCTGTAGAGTGGGTAGCACAAAACTCGCCGTCCAAATGACACCAGGACGTCTTGCAAGGAGCTGTACGTCTGCGAAACAAAAAAAACTGAAACTCAGAAAGCTGTCCAGCACAAAAACAGGCCATGTTTTTATTCAATAAGTTAAGAAAATGGAGACGCAATGGACAGTAAAAGGTTTGATTTTGCCTTATATAGACTTAGACTTCTCTTTATTGATCCTTTTGGGATGACTCCCGCGAGGAATATTGAAAAAAAAAAATACCAGGCCAGGAAGTTTTCATTCATTCATGTTTCATAGAGAGTGGCTCCTATCAGTGTGCATTGCTGGTGTGATAATTACTCCAAACAACTTCTTGTTTATTGAGCTGGCAAAATAGGGGCTCACAACTATTAAAACACCTCTGCAGTCCTGGCCTGTTAATTGCGGCTTCTCTTTAATCACTGCCTTCAGTCTCTGAATTTCTCTGCACTAATGGACACACAGCCTGGAGACAGAAACAGAGATTTTTTTTTTATCTCATGTTTCTTTCTCTCTTTTTTTTTTCTTTGTGGCTTGTTAGGATGTGCTGTGAACTCACGAGTGTGTGTCATCTGGGATCATGCTCTCCCTTGGGCTTGTTTAGCAGGAGTGTAAATAAGGTCTTCTGCTGCAGAGAGGGGAGGAGGGGCTCACAGTCACACCAGCGCAGTCGGCTGAGGACAAGTAAACATGCAGCAGATGGAGGGAGGAGGGGAGAGATGCGATGGGGAATGTGAATGTTAGGAAGAGTGGAGTGAGGAAGCAGAGCTGATTTCAGCTGTGACCCACAGTCAAAGACAGAGAGGAATCTATTGTAGAGCACAAGGTGAAGGGGAGGGGGAGGATGAGGAGGAAGCAGGGAGCGGGGGACTGAGCGAGATGGCTTGTCAATGGGAGCCGACTGCTCTGCTGACTGACAGACAGTAAAGGGCTGCCAGGCAAGGCAGAGACTGTTCTTCACCCCCACTGTCACCACAGCAGGAAAACTACAAACTCCCAAACCGTGGTCAAGGTCTAGGCAACCAAACTCCTCCAAGCAACCTTATTGGTTTTTTTTATAAACCGAGTTGCGCCTTGAGTGTTTTTATCACAAGTACTGACAATGTGTGCAAGCCCAACACCTAAAATATATATATAATATGGACTCTGGGACACACTTACCACCAAGGTGTGATTTTCCTGCCTCTGCTGAAATATTTCTTATCCCCGGTGGGGACAAAATGGATGCCCCTCAAAGTGATCCTCTATTCCCCCAACAGCCTAGACCACATATCGGTTATATACCTAAAATAGAAGTAGCCTATTTTAAACTAAGTATAGCGCTGTAACGTCAACAGACTAGGGCTGTAATCTCCCAGTCGACTGGTCGATATGTTCTGGCTCGACCAAAATTCTGATTGGTCAATTTTTTGCCGTGTTAATTTCATCAGTTGGAAGCATAGACCGTTATGGTCCATGGGTGGAAAGCACTAATTGCTAATGGAGGTGTTTTCAGAGCATCCCTGTTTCACAGGTAACAGTCGGTCTTCAGAACACCCCCCTTGTTTTCACTTTTTTGGATTAGCCCTACCCACTGGGTACAGATTGAAGAAAGAACTAGAAAGCCTTGTTTTAGTGGTTTTATTTAATTGTGAGTGTTTAATTTACAGTTAGTCCTCCTCTACCATGTCGAAGACATTGGCAGTGTGGCAGCATTTTACAAAAAATAGATAACGGAAAAAAGTCTAATGCAAAGTTTGCAAGAAACAGTTTGCATATCGCAGCTCGACTACAAACATGACATATCACTTAAAAACAGTCCATCTTGCTAGCGTTAGTGACCTCATTGCAGCAGAAGGAAGGTATCAGACTCCGTGCTGTAGAAAATTCCCTTCGGAAAACTACAAAGACTAAAAAAGATTTTACGATGATCTCCATCTATCTACAAAGACTAGTCTTCAAGTTCCTAAAATTATGGAACAACTTTCTCCAGCTGCAGTTGTGACAGGAAAAACAGAACCAGGATCAATTAGACAAACCAAAAAGGAATGGGACAATAAAGATCTCCTCGATAATCCATCAGCATGTGTAGCACTTGCCAAGGACATGGCGTTTTTTGTCAAACGGCAAGATGCAGATGTTAAAACAGGTTGGACCAATTTCAATCATACAATCTGCCCGACCAACTCAGAGGAAGTACTGGCTATATGCCAATTGTACAAGCTCCTGACACACAACACAGTAATACAGGCAAACTGGATGACCAAACCGTGAAAGACACTGAACTATTTGTGTGCAAGGTATATTGCGCACCCAATGTAACCAGCATGAACAAGGCAAGGGAACTCCTGTTTGTACAGTCCTGAGCTCCAGAAAGTCTACCTCCAACCAGCGATGCACTGTTGTTTCACATTTGTTGAGCACATTACCAAACTGCTTTGTGGCGCCAAGCAAACAAGCGGTATCCTGTCCTTCCTCTGCCAGAGACAATGGGGTGGAGACTGGATTCTACGCTGCTGCCCATCTTTATGTCCCTTCCTCCAGTCCCAGACTGCTGTTCGGAATTATCAGCTGCGCCTCAAGGTGTAGGAGTGCACAATGTAAATGTAAAAAGTCTTGTCTACGTTGCTTTGCTTCATGCAAGTTCATGCAGAATGTAGCAATTGCTGAACTGAATAAGAACACTGCTCTGTGTTGTTGTGATCATATTGGACAATCTTTGTTACCATTGTTAAATTACATTCACTTTTATATGCCATGCAGTTCATGTTTTAGTTATTATTCAGCTAATGTTATGTCCAACTTCTTGAGGTAATTTTAGGCTAAATTTACTGTATTTATTTCCTTTATCTGTTCAAAGCTAATGTTAGTGGTGTGACACATTACGGTGAAATGTGTTGGTAATTTCTTAATTTGTCTCAATTCTAAATATTTACCACCAATCTTTCTATGAATATCTTTTGCATAAATGAATCAAAAGAAAATTTATTTTGGTGAAATTGCACTCTGTAAACTTGGTTACATGGACATGTACATGTCGAAAAGTAAGAAACACTTAAGATAATGGAATAGGATGATGGTTTAAAATATAGGCCTTTTGCTGCCACCAGCATGATGTTCTTACATGGACAGACTGAAAATAACAAAATAACACGTCAGTGTTAATCAGAAATATTGTAAGAAAGAATGACTAACTTGTTCTGACTATTCAGTTGGTTTCCTTTACTCAATAAATGCTTATCACAATAAAAACAGTTTATCTTTGAGCCAGTGCTGAGAAATTTGCTCATTTTGGCGTATGAGGCGGTAAATCTTGGATTTTACACTCTACCAAGTGCCATGTAAGAGATACAACAGCAAAAATAGATTCAGCATAAAAAAATACCCATAGAATAGTCTATTTGCCAACTTTTACTCAAAAATGCCTGAGGATTTTTATTTAGGCACATTTCTGTGATTCCAACCTGGTGGCTATCAAAGAGGTTATTTGGCAGGCAGATTGGAACATTTCCAAAAAACTCTCTTGCACAGTTGTAGTGTGCCATTAGTCAAGCTACGGCGTGCCAATGGTGGCACAGGTACCTAAGGTTGCTGACCCCTGATTGTCTAGTGGCAGGTTGTGAACATGCACACGCCCGCACGCATGCTGTTAGCTTTAGAGCAAATACCAGTAATGGAGTTGCCTCTAATGTGTCTTCAGACCTTGATGCAACTGTCAACATATTTACACAGAGTGAAACCATGTGCTGCGTATGTGTGAAACTCACACAGACACATTACCACATCAATATTCACCTCAGAGGATCTCTGGTGGCCGAGTTAGCTCAGAAGGTATAGCAGGCGAATATGTAGAAATTTATGACTCAACACAGAAGGTCCAGGGTTCGAGTCCAACCTGGATGATTCCCCCCAAAAAAAATATCTGAGGCTTTATAACACATCATGTAATACATCCAACCTAACCGTAAGTCAACACAAGTTTGTTGAATCGCTAATGCAGAGCTGATGGGTCTCGCCCTAAGTTACCCACAGACAATTTAAAAAGCACAAGCACAAGAAAAATGCATACAAAGTCAAAAGCAGACAAATGACAGGGGCGAAAACAGAAGCAGATCGATACATTGCAGCATGAATTAAAACAATACTCCACTGAGTTAGCATAACACTCTTCTAACACTGTTAGACTCATGATGGAAAGATTTAAAAAAATTGTAAAAATTGATGCAGCAGAACCAGATATCATCCACGTCAAAACCTGGCTCATACATGACACAAAGGGCTACTTGGCCGCCCACAGTCCAGGGAGGGGTTCAGATGTGTTATGCCAGTAGCAGCTAATGTAGCTTTGAGCTGCAAGTCTCAAGCAGAGATGCAAAGTGAACTACAGAGAACTGGTAAGCCAACCTTATTATAACTCCACACCGCCGTATTTCTTTATTGTCAAAACTTGTAGTTTCCGGCCCCAACCGACATGATGTGTGAAACCTTTCCTTGTGCAATAACTGACTCACCTCCAGCCAGCAGAGAGTCCCGCTGAGTTTTCTGATAGTCCACGCTGACTCTACCTGCAGGAAAAAAGGGGACCACTTATAACCACAAAAATGGCAGACAGGAAATAGGTTTAAGTTTATTGTCATTCAACATGTTAGACACATACATAAAGCACACACGCACACGCACACAAAGACACACACAGCTTAATTCTGCTCAGAAAGAATAAGCACATTTACAGTAAAGAGCAGGCTACAAACTTACTCCAGGTTAGAATATTCCCTAGAGAAATTAACATGTTACCATATGATAGATTTTATTTTCGTAGCTGGGTTTAAGTTCAACATTGTGCTGTATTAATTATCACATGGTATGAACTGCCTTCAACAATGAAAAAAGGGGCGCTCACCTTGCCTTTCTGCAGCTACCTGTGACACAAAAAGGCCTGGACTGAGCTCTTGTATCTGCTGGTAATCTCTTAAGGCTCTGAATGAAATGGAAGGGGGTCTAAAGGATTTGAGGATAGAGGGCTTTGTCATCCAAGGCTAAGTGCTGCTCAACAAGAGACAGACACACAGACACACACAGACACACACTCACGTTGTGTTCCCCCTCTGTAGAGCGCACTTCGTAGGAATAAGCCAGCAGGATGTCCACAAGGCTGAGCCACACTTGGTTACGGGACGTCTTGTCCAGGAGGTAGGAACGGTTGGTGAATTTTCTCAGCTGCTCCTTCTCACCGTTGTTGAATGAGACAGCTGCACAAGAACAAGGAATTCAGAGTTAATTGTCTATTTCATGTCACCAAAAGTCTTTAGCATATATTTCACAGGACTGAGACACTCAACTGCAAGGCTGGGTACCAAATGTGAATTGCCTTTAAAAGTACTGAGTATAGGAAAATGCCTCGTCACTGAATACCCAAAGTCATTACCTAAAAAGTCTCAAGGATTCTCATGAGCGTCAGTAAGCCAATAATGTTTGGCTTGGTTGGGTTTGATTGTCTGTCTAACGTTACAAGTCGTAGAGACATGCAGGAACAACTAGTAGGAACTGATTAGTGAATTCCAAGATTTGTGCCGCAATGTGTAATATCGTTTAACAATACCCAGGCCTACTCAACTGCCCCATGAACTGCAGAGGAATCCAGTAGCTGGTGTGAGAAGCAGTGTTGGTGGTGGTCAGGAGGAGGAGATGTTGCATACACTGCTTTAGTTTGCACACATATGCTATTTGTGTAGATCTTATTTCATAAGACGGAGAGAGTGTAGGACTTTACAAACGCCACATACCAAAACATCACTCATTTGAGCATGCTCACACCACGGTGCACCAGCATAAAAGGCTTAATGTTATCGTTGTGGCCCCGCTGTGATTTACACAGCTTAATTAAGTGGATTTAGTGTCCCACGACTTGAACATGATGTTGACACTAAACTGGCTAAATGTGAAAATGCATAATTTTCTCTCCGTTTTTGGCCTTGTGTCCATAACAAGCCTGTGATTTCACATCCCAAAACCTCAACCCTACGTTTTAGTGTCAGCAGGGAAAACAGCACTTTTGGGAAACAATGGCGTTGCTGGAACGCTCTGGACTGAGATTCTGGTATTTCCTGTGAATCAAAATCTGCAGGAAGCCTGGATTTTCAGCGTGTGTCCATGTCTATCTGGGAGTGCTTGTGTGTTAACCAACTGAAGAGTTCCGTACGCAGTGGAACTGACTGCGCTACCATGCATGGGTCGTGGATGTAGTCCGACCTTGCCATTATTATTGCAATATAACAGGATACATTTTCATTCTTAAGTGGCAGCTTACAGTCCAGCTGTGTGGCTAGAATCTGATGGGTCTCAGAAACAGTGCAACACCTGTTAACTTGTAAAATGAGATTGTTTCTCATAATTGTGGGATCCACATCTCGTAATAATGAAATCTACTCTAGTAATTATGATAGTAAATCTGTATGAGATAAGATCTCCAGATTCTTTGAACACTTTACAATTCAAATTTCTTTGAAACATTTTAACCTATTTTCTTCAAATATGGCAAATATTCAGTGGTTCTGGAAAATGTCTTTAAATGTGGCTTGTAATATTTATCTTATTAAATGTACTTCAAATAAAATTCACAATGTGAGTAAAGTTATATTGGTTGTTGGATTGTTCTATTATATCTAACATGTTCTGAATAGGACCAATGGAGCTTTTATATTAGTAAAAACAAAACCAATTTTGCAGCTCCTCAAACCACAGAGTCCACGCAACCAAACAGCTTTCTTGGCCTCTTCATACAGTGTCAGGTTGTAAACACACTCCTACAACAACTTGGAACATAGCTACCTGAGAACACTAGTGTGGACTTTGGATCGTTTTCACATGTAAACATTTTTTTTTTTAAGTTGTATGTAGTTTCCAGTAACCCAGGAGCAAAAGAGGCAGTGCCTAGTGTGTGTGAGCCGCTCCGCACCGTTAATCAACCCAAACTGACCCACAAATCACAGACTTTATGCATTACAGTAGCACAACTGTCAGTTGTGTGAAGGACAGATGGAAGGGAAGGTGGACTATTGCACGTAATGTTTCTGTAAGTTAATAACAACGTAACTTTTTGACCCTCCTGTGGCTCGCATCATTACTGTGTGTAGTTCCGCCATGCCAGCTGTTCCTTTCAGTCGGTCCGACTGCATTACGACAGTTACAACTACCTCCACTGCCGGCTTTAAGCCACAACAACCAATCCGCCTTTGTAATTTTCAGACAGACAGCCAGGCCGGTTAATTAATGTGTTCCATTCACCTCGAAACTCGGAAGCCAAAGATGGGCATGACGTCACGCCCAAGTTGAATGCGTTCCATTTACAAGTCAGATTTTCATTGTTTTTATTAGCTCTAACCAGGTTAGCCATTGTTGGACAGCGCTTTGTGTACGACCAATTCAGGGAGACATAAATAACACATAAGTGCTAATAACTGTATGTTACTACAGCTTTCACAGCTGGGTTTTTAGTTTGGCGTACTCAGTGGTTGCCTGAGTTCTGAGCTCGGAAATCCGAGGTCCGGGGGTTTGTTTCCGACTTCGACACACCGGCAAAACAGAATTTTCTACCATTAGCCTATGAACTGCTATTCTGGAGCAGTTGGGGGCAAAGTGGCTTGTTTAGCCATAACATGGCAGGAGTTGATGAGGAGCAGAAGGAAATATAGGCCGAATAGGCCTACATTAAATTAGTAAAGCCAATCCCATTTAGATGCGTTTGAATTACCATCACATGAAAATATGTCAAAACCTCTGCTTTCATGCTCTCTTCAAATTCACTAACTGTTTCCTTTTGAAAGAGACATCTGCTTAATAGGGATCTGTGGCAAGCCTAATGGGGCGACACAAACAGGCTTCAATCCCATTTAAGCTATCTGCGTCGTTCAGTATTGAAAGGCGCTCTGAATGTCTGCAGGAACATGCTGTAACTCAACAGTTTTCTCTTTCCAGCAGCTTACGAAACAGCTGAAAGCAATTCCTCTCTCTGCATGAGGAGAGTCCCTGATGTGCAAGACGCACTGCTGTGTATTAGCACCACCACACACACACACACACACACACACCCACACCCACACACACACACACACAACACACACACACACACACAACCCAACACACGGCATGGGAACTTGGGAAGGAGATTCCTGCTGCATTACGTCAGGTTTCAGTTCCCTGCAGGCGCTACCTGAGTCCATCGTCAGTGCAGCTGCAGCGGGAGAGCACAGCCGAGCAGAGAGAACACACACACACACGCACGCACGCACGCACGCACCACGCACGCACGCACGCACACCAATATCTGACGCACATAGCGGTAACATTTAACACATTAATTACCAAAATCACAGACAAACACTTATGCAAACTAATGGCCAGGATGGACAGGCCATTGACATATGAAAATATAAGAGCAAAGATCTCGTATACAAGTGTTGACATAACGGAGCGTTTCTAAAAGTGTTTTTTTGGATCATCATTCACCGTAAAAAAAAAAATTGCATTTCAAGTGCCATTTGTTCTTAAGAAAGATGTTGCACAATACAAAGATGGCAAATTAAAAAAACAATAACTAAACACAAAATCTAAATGGTATCCAGGGTGGCTACAGTATTAACAAGTTAAATTTAAGACTTTTTAAGACTTTTTAATACCAATTCTAAATGAATTAAGACCAAATTTACGTGGAAATACAAAGTGGAATATACAGTAATCTTTCCAAGTAAACACAAATTAACAGTATGGTAAATGCAACAATCGGTTGAGTTTAGAACATTGACTTAATGTGTGTAATCTGAAAGCATAACACAACATGTAATTGCTGTCCTAAATTACATTCATATTTTCAGAACATTTGGGTCCCTTGAACAAATGGTTTAACATCAAGTAATATAAAAAAATAATAATAAATGCCATTTTCAGCTGCTTTAAAATGCAAAGACTCTTATATGTTTTGTGCCTAACAGCAGACGAGAGAGAGAGACTCAGATGGATGGGTTCAGTTTGTGAGGACTCATCATGGAGAGAAAGTAGACAGCAGTGTGTATGAGTGTTTTGCTGTGGGGGATATGTTGTGTGTGTGTGTTTTCAGGTCTCCAAGTGACCATTTTTGTTCAAGTTTTGATTGTCTAGTCATGAGCTTTTGTGATATACTTGGAAAAAAATTCATATTCTAAATAAACAAACAGTGATTTGCACTTGAGAAAGCCTTCCCAAAAGAGTGTCCTTACCAATTTATAACGATACACGCACATGCAAGTCCAGCTGTTTGCTTTTGGTTGTCTGGTTCAGTGTCTCATCGAACATAATTACAAACGCACCGCATTTCTGGACTTTTGTGATGAGCTATTTTTTTATATATGGCGCCAATCCAAATTTAGCCACGTATCTGGTCTTTTCTTTTCCAGAGGTAAATGACTGTACAAGCCTTGAATCTGGAAATATTGCTTGGAACACTTCTTCAGTCCCGTCATTTGACCTGTATGAATTGTGTCTTGTCACGGTCCTCAGCCCCCCCGTCCCCTCTGCTCGGAGTGTTGGCGTAGAGCCACAAACTGCTCGTAGGTCAGCTGGCGTTGTTGCTGTAGATTTCCCGCATAACATCTAGCGTTGTAGCGTTGACATCGTTGCTAGCGGTGGAGCAGAAACTAGCAATGGCGGGTTGCTGGCGTGCCTGTACGTAGGCTAGTCTCTGTTTTTTGCTCTGTACGTGCGATTCCACCGCTCTGATCCCCATTGGCCCAAGTTTGAAAATCTTCCGACACATAACGCAGTTCGCTTCATAAGCATTTCAGGCACCGACCTTAACCAAGGTACTCGTTGTTTTCAAGCCACTTGTCACTGAACTTGCATTTCCCCGTGTTTCTAGACGCTATCCAATTCTGTATCCCTGCATGCTGCTAAATTACGAATCCCGCGAAATTACAAATCTCACTGACTACGCCACGCCACACCCGCCCCCGAAGCAGATTGATTGGTTGGAGTGGTTAAGGTTAGGATAGCCGATTGGTCAGGGGATAGGACCGTTACAAATAGGCTTATTTTAGCGCGACAACGCAGCGAAGCCTAACGGAAAAAATATTCGACAACAGATTGCCGTCATTTTCGCCGTGACATGACACAAACTATTTAAGACCTACCCAATCTGAATTTAAGACAATTTAATGCTTTTTAAGGCCTTAATTTTAGGAAAACGTGATTTAAGACTTTTTAAGACTTTTTAAGGACCCGCGGCCACCCTGATCAGAGCAACAACCCTCTTGCAAGTTGGACCCAGCAGCCTTGTTATGCTGATATTTTCTTCTATTAATTCAGCAGCCAACCCACTGAGGGAAGGTTAGCAGATCTGATAGATTTACCCAACACCACATCCCTTCATCTCAGCTTTGAAGCCAATCAGTTCTAACGGACATTAGCACACAGTGTATGGGGGCTTTTGCTGATTGCAAATTAATTTCTGAACTGATTCCTCCAGTTGGAACGGCGGCCTGGCTCTGCACTGCTCTCTACAGGTCCAGATGGCCTGATGGCATGGAGTAAATATGCTTTGTTGAAATACTGCTGAGGGTTGGAAAACGCATCCAGAATTTCACAAACGTAAGAGGTCAACCTGTGACCATAGATGGCAGATATGGTTAATTTTGTGCATAATAATTGACATACACAAACTGTGATCAATTTAGGTATCAAATCAAAGGGACATTAATGACAGTCTGCTCAAACTGTAAACGTTCTGTAGTAGTACTATCTATCTTAATCAAAGATCAGATTTATAAACCCAGCCATAACACAAGTGCAGTAGGCTAAGAGAGACTAAGCTGTCAGGACCATTTAGCCGGGACCAGTGTGTGAATACAGGCCTCCAGTGGACAGCTGTGGCCTGTCAGTGTGCTGGCCCTGACACCAGAGAGCACAGAGGGGCCAGTTTCTACTTCATTAGCACTTGTGTCCACATCCATCTGGCAGGTGACATACATACATACATACATACATACATACAATACATACCTACATACATAAATATACATACATATACATACTATATATATATATATATATATAATATATATATATATATTATATATATATATACACACACACACATATATACATATATACATATATATATATATATTAATACACCATATGTAATACATACATATATCTACATATACATACTATATCTACACATATACATACATACACTCACCGGCCACTTTATTAGGTACCTGTCCAATGCTCGTTAACACTTAATTTCTAAGCAGCCAATCACATGGCGGCAACTCAGTGCTTTAGGCATGTAGACATGGTCAAGAGAATCTCGCAGTTCAAACCGAGCATCAGTATGGGGAAGAAAGTGATGTGGTGCAAGACTGGCTGGTCAGAGGCGTCGTATTTCAGAAACTGCTAATCTACTGGGATTTTCACGCACAACCATCTCTAGGGTTACAGAGAATGGTCCGAAAAAGAAAAAACATCCAGTGAGGGCAGTTCGTGGGCGGAAATGCTTGTTGAGCCAGAGGTCAGGGAGAATGGCCAGACTGGTTCGAGCTGATAGAAGGGCAACAGTGACTCAAATAACCACCGTTACAACCAAGTGGGCAGAAGAGCATCTCTGAACGCACAGTACGTCGAACTTTGAGGCAGATGGGCTACAGCAGCAGAGACCACATCGGGTGCCACTCCTTTAGCTAAGAAAAGGAAACTGAGACTACAATTTGCACAAGCTCATCGAAATTGGACAATAGAAGATTGGAAAAACGTTGCCTGGTCTGATGAGTCTCGATTTGCTGCCGACAGTCGGACGGTTGGGTCAGAATTTGGTCTACAACATGAAAGCATGGATCCATCCTGCTTGTATCAACGGTTCAGGCTGGTGGTGGTGGTGTCATGGTGTGGGGAATTTCTTGGCACTCTTTGGGCCCTTGGTACCAATTGAGCATCGTTGCAACGCCCAGCCTACCTGAGTATGTGGTGACATGTCCATCCCTTTATGACCATAATGTACCCAACTTCTGATGGCTACTCAGCAGGATATGCGCATGTCATAAAGCTGGAATCATCACAGACTGGTTTCTTGAACATGACAATGAGTTCGCTGTCTCAAATGGCCTCACAGTCACCCGATCTCAATCCAATAGAGCATCTTGGGATGTGGTGGAACGGGAGATTCGCATCATGGATGTGCAGCCGCAAATCTGCGGCAACTGTGTGATGCCATCATGTCAATATGGACCAAACTCCTGAGGAATGCTTCCAGCACCTTGTTGAATCTATGCCACGAAGAATTGAGGCAGTTCTGAAGGCAAAAGGGGGTCCAACCGTACTAGCATGGGGTACCTAATAAAGTGGCCGGTGAGTGTATATATCAATACATATATACATACACAATACATACAATATACACATATACATACATATACATACACACACACATACATACATATCTATCAGACTTAGCAGAATGTGTGTGTGTGTGTGTGTGTGTGTGTGTGTGTGGTGTGGGTGGGTGGGTGTGTGTGTGTGTGTGTGTGTGAAATCCTCCCACATGGAGGACTCGTAGTTGCCATTTTAAATATATACGACAAGCAGTTAAAATCACGAGCATGCTTTCAAGATTTGATGGCAAGCCGCTTAAATCTCATGACCAACGCCATTCTTCACACTCAGCGGAGGCTAATGCTATTCGACCCGTCAATCAAGCCATTAAGTTTAATTTGGCCCATTTATCTATGCCTGGGCTTCCAACTGAGGCACTTTGTCTTAGAATGCAGAATGAGGCGGGGGAGCCGGCGGTGTTACGGGGAGCCGTAATGTTCTACGCAGGGCTAAACTCAGGCTGCGGCTAATGGACTTTGCATTGCTTGACTGATGGCTGCTCATCAGCGAGCGGGCCCCGCACGCTGATGGAAAACCCAACCAGCAGCACTCCCTCCTGCGATAATGCTATCTGTTTAATCTAAATCCTCTCTCAAGAGTACGACACCCATGCACTACACGTAAGCTGTGGCTATGAGCAGTGGAAGTGCTGGAATTAGCAGGCTGTTAGAGGAGCCGGATGGCACAATTAAATAAGTCTCTTGCAGTGCCGAGGCTTCACGAGCTATCGTTCCCATGCAAGAGGCTGAGCGGAGGAATGAACCGGGGAGGCTCCAGCCAACAGGCGTCACGTCTCAATCTATGTAAACGAGCCATTGATTTGAAATGGGTGGGAACTAATTGCAAAAATAAAACCTCAATTTAATAAATAAATAGATAAAAGATATAGAAAAGGCAAGAAGGCAGATAGCATTTGAGTTCTAACTCAGCAGTTGTTCTTGTTTAAATTGGTCAACATGCAGCAGAGAGATGTAGTGATTAGGGAAGGTCCAAGATCAATCTCTCATAATGGAAAGTGTCTTTCCTGTTTAAGAGCCCTGAGGCACTTTGCAGGGAGTGCAGCTCTGTTGCTTTCTAGCTGACCTTCCTCTAGACGGGGGCAGTCAAAAGACTTGTGTGTCCTTTGGGGATTAATATATTGTCAGAGAACAATGTCAGTGCCTTGCAGGCATAAATCCCAGCCAACAGAGTCCCGTTTGGAACTCTGCATATACACTGTTTCAAGGAACAATATACTACTAGTGGAAGTTTTGGAATGGTACTACTGGGGATAGTAAGAATGATGCAGTAAGAAGTGCAGTTTAATTTGGTAAAATAATATGATCAAACAATTTATGATTACCCTCTAAATTTTTGCAACTTCATGCCACCTTCTGGTAGCCTTCAGTCACTACTTTGTTGGCTACTTTTAATTTCCTATAACTTAAATAATTCACATTTATTTATCTATTTTTTGTGTGCATTGGATAAAAAAGTGCAAATTTAACTTGGACTGACCAGCTTCTCCCTCCTGCTCTGTAGAAGGACTCAGTTTGGCCCACCACGGCCTGAACTTCAGCAGCCTCTTTATCTGCTCATCCTCGAACAGATCAGCCCTGAAATGACACCGATGTTAGCAGACAGCACAGGGCTGGGGAAAAAAAGCCATGTTTTAGGGTGTCAGAGGTTTTAATCTTTGATAAACTCACAGGTAATGGTCAGGTGAAAAAGCAGATGCCTCTGCGTCCAGCCGTGCCTGCCTCCTCTCTGCCGCTGGCTTTCCTTCTGGGTTCTTGATATCAGTCACATCACTCAGTTCCTCCTGTAGGGACAGTCCCGACATAGACAATCTGGCAATGTCATTTGAACTTCCCTTTTATGATTCTATTCAGCAACTTTGTTTAATCAGAAAAGATGCAAGGATTTCACCAAAGAGGAAATAATTAGGGCCGGGTACAGAATTCAAAACTTTTTAGGCACCGACGAATGCCTCGTCATGCAATTCAAAATTTCTATACGTAATGAATAAATCTAATCCGCGTCAGTGAGCCAATAGTCTATATCCACGACGTTACACTTCTGGAATGGCTCAGTGCAGAAATTCCATCAGATGTCCGTTACCTTGTGTTTTCTTTTCTTTTTTTTCACTCCGGTGAATTTATGAGGACTATGGTTAACTGCTCCAACCTTTGAAAGTGCCAAGCACCGACCAAGACAATTGTGATTGGTTTAAAGAAATGCCAATAAACCAGAGCACGTTTTTCTCCCATCCCGGAATGCCTTGCGGACTAGCCAGACCCACCTCTGCAGCGCTGTAGAGGAAGGTCTGACGAAGCGAGACTACTGAGCCAATAAGCATTCAGCATGCTTCTACCAAAGATCTAATAATGCGGGTGATTGGCTGTCTAACTCTAAGTTATACACAGATAAAAATAAATAAACAGATTTGCGCTGTAATGGGTAATGGTGTCATTTCTTTTAGTTGAAATGGTTTTTCATAAACTTGGTTCAGGAATCAGTATCAAAGTCACTCACGGTATTGGTATTTGTACCGGAATCAAACATTATTTGAAAGATACCCATTATTTCTAGGACTGGGTATCTGTAATCTCACCTGTAATCTTGCAAACACTCCAGACCGCCGATTGCCAAAGCCATACTTCGGCAGGGCTCTCAGCTCCTCCTCAGAGCTCTCCTTGTACACCTCCTGCTCAACCTGCCAGTCAAATTCTTCCTCATCTTCATCTTCATCATCCCCCGCAGCTTCACTGCATCCTTTTGAAATGTTATAAAGTTATGGCTGGTTCTAGCTTAATTCCCTTATTACTTTAATTAAACTGGTGTATAGGTTTGGCTAACCTGTGCTTAAGTCCTCTATCAGTGGTTTTGCTGAACGGGAGCCTTTTGGGGCGAGGAGACTCGTCAGCATCTGAAGTCCTTCAAAGTGCTCTCCAGCTGTTTCCTTAGGGACCCAAAGAGTGACGAGACCTGCAGCAAGATGGAGCAAGAGATGGGTTTTTATTTTAACCATTCAGAGCTCCTTTTTAATAACATCCCTACACACTGTTTGCCTAATTCTGAAACAACTAATCAAATAAATAACAGCCCATACATCAACCAGTTATTATACTGATGACCCACTGACCCTCTGTTATTTATCAAATGTGAATTTACTGTAGCAATGACTGGGTAATCACAGCGTCTTAAATATATTAGGAACTAAGTATTATTTTGGTGACTAGTGACTTTTCAAAATAATAGTCACTTCTGACTTAAGTAATTTTAGTTTTGACATTTTACAAAAGGCTATCAATTAAAAGAAAATAATCAGAAAATAAGTATATTTCAGATTTTTCTCATAGACAATATAAATCACATATAAATTGTCATTTATATGTATACTAAGTTGGGCAGAATGACAAAATGCTCTTATATAAACTGACATGCGATATGTCACAAATAACAATGGAGTAACAATAAGAAGACAATAATCACAGGCTATTCATTTTAATAAGAAAAAAGGAACTTTCATTAATTACTTAATGCACAGTTGTAGATTTTAATTTGAAAGTGTTTAACAAACAATAGCCAATCAATCTGGCCAACTGTGCATGCAACACTTCAAAATTAAGTAGTTTCTTTACAAACTGCTATTAAAACTAAACAGGCACTAGATGAATTAGATTGATTTGGCCCCACCACAGAGAAAATCTGATGGTCGCCTAAAGACCTCATCAAATTTCAATGCACCCAAGTGTTAAAGCTTAGATGTGCTTTAGGATGGGAGCTGACTAATTGCTTGAGTTGCAGGCATTTCAGAATAAAAAGCCTGAAAGAGGGATCTTAATGATTGCTCATTAGAAGTCTAAACAAGGACACTCATTAGCGGAGCTTTATTAGCAGATGTCACAGGCTTATTTAGACACAGCGAGTTAACTGGGGCCCTGCTGACAGACGGGCAATGAGGTGTCAGAGTCCATAAGACAGATGTCCCCATAAAGACAACTTCATTAGAATCGATTATGTGCAACAGAAATCAAAGCGACATCACATTGACAGACAGTGTTGTATAGACACTAGTGACCGCCACTCCAGTAGTCATTATAACATTTCATTCGCTCGTTATACATTTAAAAAAACATCCTACATGAGCTCCCCATCACTGTCACGGTGAAAACACATATCACAGGCAGCCGGCAGACTTTAGTCATTATGACATTACAGATGGCGCCAGTGGCCCTTTAAATGGGATGAAATAACATGATTGGCGGGTTAATTTACCCTTGCTGATTGACTGAAGTACTAACTAAAGACATCCCAGGGATAAATCACTGTCTGCAACTAGAACCATGTTTTGGTCAGTGCACTGTAAGCGTCAAGACAGGTCAACAATATCCTGCACATTTCTGCAAAGTAATTTAATAAGGACCAGGATGTCTACAGTTTCCAATTACAAAAATGGACTGTATTTATTTAGCACTGTTCCAGTCTTAACGAATAATCTTGAACATAGTACAGAAACCATCCACACACATTCACACACTGTGGCCGAGGCTGCCGTAGCACCAAGCCTTGCCCAAGGATCGAACTGCCAACCTTTTTGGCAGGCAACCGCTCTACCACTGAGAAGAGAATTTGGATCTGTTCTTGGCCAGAAGGGGTGGGCAGAAACAACGCCTAGATGGCAGTAATTTAAAATGAGATGCCAGAGGGTGTGTGTAGGCACACACAATGTTATTGGCCTTTCTCACCAGTCTCTTTGTAAATGTCTTCAATGCTCAGAAGTAGGGCTGGGCGATATAGAGAAAGTCAAATATCACAATGTTCTTGACCAAATACCTCGATGTCGATATTGCAACGATATTGTATGGCTGACTATTGGTTCTTCAAAATGTTATTTACACAATGAGATTTTTGAAAAAATATTCTCCAGAAATGATTTAATGATTTAGTGGGTAAATGTAAATAATACAACAGCTAGAACAGTCTGGTAAGTTCAGAAGATGACACTTTACTGTAATGCAGCCTGTAAATCTAGGTAAGGACAACACTCACCATATCAAGATATATTCAGAATCTAAGACGACATCAAGTCTCATATCGCGATATCAATACAACATCGATATATTACCCAGCCCTACTCGGAAGTGTTATCCAAGTAACTTACTGGCACTCAATAACAAATAACAAATTCGGTAAATGTATATCTATGTATTATGTACATTTTGTTTTACAAAGATAGGAAAGCAGTCTTTAACTCAAGCCTGATGTTGCCTCACACAGAAAAGAATGATCCTGCAAAACACTGGTATCGGATTGAGACACGGTATCGCCTCATACCCAAAACCCAGACATTGGTACTGAAAAAGCGGGGCTGGTGCATCCTTATTGCAGACCACATTCACTTGCATCCCTCCAAGTATCTCCCTAAGGGAAAGTGCTGTTGTAACAATTTGTGCTTTACATATTTCAACAAGCATAATGGTGGCTCTCCCTCAAGAATTCACTTCATCTCAATGTGATATCATTAACTGTAAAAGAATCGGTACAGATTCTTTTTCGAGGTGATGGAAGACTAAAAACACTATTTAAGTCAAACCAATTTGAAGCTGCCTGGGGGCCTAGTGGTTAAGATGCATCCCATATAACCACAACTTCAGGTTCAATCCCAGCCAGAGAACTTTGTTGCAAGTCATACGCAGGTCTTACTTTCTCCTTATATCTCCTGTCTGTATCTTCACTGTGAAACTATCCATTAAAAAGGTTAAACTGTTTTTTAAACCCCTGCTCAGCATACAGATGATGGAATGCAACACAGCTCAATATGTTCAGATAACATTTGCACAACCGTTTTTCCTCGTTGAAAGGAAAGGTCAGCACATCCTGACAAACACCGGAGGGAAAAACAACAGTTGTTAGGACTTAGAAATGTATCCGAAAAATCCTGCCATGACTTGGTTTGTAGTGTTGACAAAAAAAACACATAAAATGAATGGAAGAAATCAGATCCTACATTAGAGTTTTTTTTGTGTTTTTTCCCTTCTCTTGGCTCCCAGCGCTTCTCAGGATCAATGCTCAGAGTGCTGAGATTCATAGAGCTGGGTGACAGACAGCCAATCAAATCAGGGCTCCAGGATAACTATTTTTACTAGGATCATTGTAGCCCCTAACTAAAATATTTAGGGACACAGGCGGACTATTTAGGGGCGCACAACTTAAACGCAACTCTTCACATTTCCCCTATGTTTTACTGATAAATGCTTTGGTAATGAATACAGAAACTACAACATGCCGTTTTATTTTAGTTTACAGTCCCATTTTAATTGAATGGTGCTTAACAAATGCACATCCAGAAATGTAATGTAAAAAATGTATTATCATTGTCAGTGTATTGTATTATTGCCTCATACAGGCTCACCCTCTGTCCCTTTTTTAGTTTACACTAAAATAATCATATTTAAGGTGTGTAAACTTCCATGAAACGGGGAGTATCTACGCTAATTAAGTCAAACAGACAGTGTGGGAAATATTGAGTAATGAGGGAGACAGAGACAGAGAACAGCTCACAACACAACACCAACTTGGCTTTCAAACGAGCAAAGTTGAAAGCCAAGTTGGTTAAGGCCACACCCCAGCCTCCACCTTGCCCCCCCCCCTCCCCTTTTCTACTCAAAAGCTGCGGGCTCACAAATGGCACATACTAAGGAAAGCTCATTGTGGGACTGGCTCTAGTGGCTCTAATTCCGCACCAAGGCTGAATTTTGGGAAAGAGACTTCAGATATGGTACAAAGGGGCCAATAAGGCCTATTTAAAAGCATCCAAAGAGCACCATGTTACGGGACTTTTAAAGTATTAAAAGACAAAGTGCTCATTATTCATCTGGATGGCCCGTGTCATTGTGATCTGGAATATTACTGAGGCATTATTGGGTATAGCGTTTCAATGTTGTAATGGGTGTAGAGGTGTAGCACGTACTGGTAGGCTACTGTTGGGTGTTTTGATCTTCTGGTATGGGGGCTGGGTCAAACACAGGACTTTCACACAGGAGAGCGGGGTTTGTGTCTCGCGTGTGTTGTTAACCGGCCCGTTATTTCCCAAGTGTCATGGTACCGTAAGCCCTCCAGTCCCTGGCAGCATGGTGGGCTCACAGGAAGAAGGTTTTGTTTGAATCCAGGTTGTTTCGGGCCTTTCTGTGTGGAGTTTGTATGTTCTCCTCATGTTTGCGTGGGTTTCCTCCGGGTGCTCCGGTTTCTCCCCACCATCAAAAATGCATGTGCTAGGTTCTCAAGGCATAGGCTCAGATCTGGTGCTGTAAATGGCTGCCCACTGCTCCCTTGAGGGATGGGTTAAACGCAGAGAATGAATTTCGCTACACATGTGTGTATGTGACAAAGTACCTTTACCTTTTGCCCACCCACGACTTTTCCCTAAACCTAACCGCGTCAAAAGAGAGGCCAATAGCCCCGACCAAGCTCGTTTAGGTAAAGAGTGTTATATGACCCTAAAGGAGACTTTTAGCGTCAATAACAAAGGCACCTGACCAAGCGCCGTATTTTACGAGATGGGAGTGAGAATGTGTTGCAACAACCACAGAATGGACGGTGTTTCCTCTGTTAAGGAAAAGTCATAAAGTCGTAATTACACAACTCTGCAGAGCCGTCTGCTGTGCCCTCTGCTGCACAATGCAGAGGGAGAGAGGTAAAGTTGTTGTTGTTTTTTTACAATACTGCTACTGACAAGAGATCAGTAAGATTTATATTTCATTTTCAATAATAATACAGATAAGGAAGAAGCTAGAGGAAGATAAGGAACTTTTTAAAAAATTGCGTACTATATCAAAATTGCCATATTGGTCTTAAAAAATTATCACAATTTAAAAATGTGACCTACCTTTATCAATGTCAAATTTGGCCTTTTCTCTCCCATCCTCCACTATTCTTCCAGGAAGAGATAATCTGAAAACACATAGACCCAGACAGTTACAGTCAGTACCTGAGTCTGTGAATTAACTGCTTTCATCCAAGCTACTTTAACAGATACACCTTGCATCTGTTTAAGTGTATTGGTTAACTCACCTAAGAAAGTAGGGCTTGGCATAGAACTTGAAATCTGACCCATCAATGTAAAGGTCAAATTCTGATGTTCTGGTGTAGGGCACACGGATGCTGAGGATCAGGTACTCTGCATCTTGGCTCAGGTCAAACGCTGGCGTTATCATTGTGAATGCTGGTTGCAATAAAGACCTGTAGCATCAATGACAGGAGGAATCTCATGCTCCAGTTACAGTGTATAGGATTGCATTCCATAGCAGTAAGCCAGGCTGAATAACGGCCCGGCTGACTATAGCATGCCACCTTGTGGTTGACTCTATTAAATGTTGCTAGTTGATCACGTCTCCACATGCTGCAGCCCACATGTGCCACACAGAGTGAAAACTGTAAACATAGCTTGTGTAAAACATAACGACTCGTTTCCGACCGCAGTAAGTTACAAAAGGTGTATTTACTTTGACTTTATATTAGCTTGTAACCCCTTTCTTCTTTCTTCTCTTGTTAAAACAGCTTCATACCAAACTGCATTCGAAAAATCTAGACATTTGAAAAGGTCTTCCTTGTTGACGAATTTATATATCTATCGAAACATTGCTTAACCCATTTAAAAATTGTATGTGTTCAGTAATTATGTTCGGCATAAACATAATCTGCCTAGAGGCATGTTTAAAAGGTATTTGCAAAATCGTGTTGAGCTAACGTTTACTTCAACGTTAAAGTTGGGGAGTTTGTATTGGCCTAACGTTATATGCATTCCTCATTAAACATTACACTCCAACAATGAAAAGGCATAACGTGGTGATATGAAGTGACCATATCTATAAATGAGCTTTATGTCACACTGACTCTGTTTTAAAAAAAATAAAGTCTCGTTGTTCAGCTAACATTACGAGCTAGCTCGCCTGTAAACTAAGCTAACACATGATTGTTCTCCTCGTGTTTCGGCTAACATAGCATAGCAACAGTGTAAACTGATAGATTACGCGACCACAACCTTACATTACTTTAATTTCAATGCATGCGGTGGGAATGGACTGTTTGTACCACTTCAGCGACAGTCACTACATTACACTTAAGATACGGCTTACAAGAATACACACTCACCAGAAACAGTTACCCCAACAAGCTTCACTGGCAGCTCTTAGATGTAGCGCCCATGTTTTACCGTAGTACAATGTGTAAACAGGCAGTAAAAATGTTCTGACCAAAAAAATATATAATTTTCACAAGACTATACGAAACTACGGAAGAGGATGTGAAAAATGTATGTGAGTTCTGACTTTATTCTCAGAATTCTGTCTTTATTCTCAGAATTCTGAGAGTAAAGTCAGTATTCTGACTTTATCCTCAGAATTCTGACTTTATCCTCAGAATTCTGACTTTATTCTCTGAGATTAGAGTCAGAATTCTGACTTTAGTCTCAAAATTCTCAGAATTCTGACTCTTTTTAATTCTGAGATTAAAGTCAAAATTCTGACTTTAATGTCAGAATTCTGAGAATAAAGTCAGAACTTACATATTTTTTCACCAGTGGCCCTAATCTTCTTCCGTACAAAAGAAATGTATCACAGTATCTTAGTGTAGCAATAAGAAATGTTGCTATGTATTTTAATAAGTGTGGCACACACACGTTTCTCCCCAAGCTCCTTGAGGAGGTGACAGGTAAACAAAGCTAAAATGCTGATTAGTTAAATCATGATTATAAAATACTGAAAAATAAAACAAAGAAGTAAACAAAACACATTAAACTTGCACAAATAAAAGTTATTTATCGGCAATGGTAGTGGAATGTAACTGTGTTTACTGTAGACCAGTGCTTGTAGCCTACTTCACTTGAGTATTTCCATTTTTCCACTTTATAGGCCCAGGTCTATTACAGTCCAGAGGCAAATATTGTTGTTTTTACTCTGTTACATTTATTTGACGCCTACAGTACTCTGATTTGATTGATACAGGCTATTAAAATGTACAAACAAAACCTACTATGAGTATATAAAATACAAAGCTGAAATGTTGTAGAAGATCAAAATACCCAACAGTAGTCTACCAGTAGGTGCTACACCTCCACTCATTACAAAATTGAAATGCTAAACCCAATAATCCATCCATCTTCATCCGCTTATCCGGTATCGGGTCGCGGGGGCAGCAGCTCCAGTAGGGGACCCCAAACTTCCCTTTCCCGAGCCACATCAACCAGCTCCGACTGGGGGATCCCGAGGCGTTCCCAGGCCAGGTTGGAGATATAATCTCTCCACCTAGTCCTGGGTCTTCCCCGAGGCCTCCTCCCAGCTGGACGTGCCTGGAACACCTCCCTAGGGAGGCGCCCAGGAGGCATCCTTACCAGATGCCCGAACCACCTCAACTGGCTCCTTTCGACGCGAAGGAGCAGCGGCTCTACTCCGAGCTGCTCTCGGATGACTGAGCTTCTCACCCTATCTCTAAGGGAGACGCCAGCCACCCTCCTGAGGAAACCCATTTCGGCCGCTTGTACCCTGGATCTCGTTCTTTCGGTCATGACCCAGCCTTCATGACCATAGGTGAGGGTAGGAACGAAAATTGCCCGGTAGATCGAGAGCTTTGCCTTCTGGCTCAGCTCTCTTTTCGTCACAACGGTGCGATAAACGCACCGTTGTGACGAAATTCAGATTCAGCAACACCAACTCGTTAAATCCGCTTTTGTGCATGCACAAATG
>NC_045736.1:28332726-28333076 GCF_008692095.1 Etheostoma spectabile
TGCGCGGGGAGAAATAGCTCATCAAGGGTGCAAATTGTAAGAAGAGAAAGAAACCCAATAATGCCTTAGTAATATTCCAGATCACACTGACATGGACCATTCTGTTGCATAATGAGCACTTTGACTTTTAATACTTTAAAAGTCCCATGACATGGTGCTCTTTGGATGCTTTTTTATCCAATCCACTTTCAATCCACTTCATTTCTATAGCACATTTTACAAACACAAAGTTACCAAAGTGCAGCACAGAAAACTCAAACATACAAAACAATTCTTATAAAATATTGTAAAAACAAAAAAGATAAAATTAATGAATACTAAAATACAGTAAAACAATAAGAGACATCAGA
>NC_045736.1:28333086-28333437 GCF_008692095.1 Etheostoma spectabile
ACACAACTCACACGGAGTTAAAAGCCAAAGAATAAAAATGCCCCAACAGTTGAGTGTTTTAAGTCTCGTCTTTAGACGAGACTTAAAACACTGTTCGGACATGGAGGGGCAGAGCGTTCCAGAATTTAGGTCCAACCACAGAAAAGACCCTGTCCCCCCGAGTTTTAAGTCTTGTCTTGGGGACCACAAGCTGGAGTTGGCTCTCTGACCTCAGTGACCGCGCTGGCCTATAAATTAGGATGAGGTCCAAGATATACTGTATGTTGGGCCAGTCCATTCACAGCTTTAAAAACAAACAATAAAATCTTAAAATTAATCCTAAAACGTACAGGAAGCCAGTGCAATGAGGCA
>NC_045736.1:28333447-28333712 GCF_008692095.1 Etheostoma spectabile
TTATATGAGCGCGCTTTTTGGTTCCAGTTAAAAGACTTGCTGCAGAATTTTGGACTAACTGTAAGCGTGAAAGTGCTTTGTGATTTATACCAATAAAAAGTGCATTACAGTAGTCTAAACGAGAAGAAATAAAAGCATGTGTAGCTTCAAAACTGTTAAAAGACAAAAATGGTTTAACTTTGGCTAAAAGGTGAAGATGATAAAAACTAGATTTCACAACTGCATTTATTTATTTGTCAAGTTTAAAATCACTGTCTATTTTTAC
>NC_045736.1:28333722-28335701 GCF_008692095.1 Etheostoma spectabile
AGTTACAACAGGATGCACAAAATCATTGAGGGGCCCAAGTCTATCATAGAGTTAGTAGGGCCAAACTGCATGATCTCTGTTTTACGCTCAATTAGTTTAAAAATAGTAAAAAAGTAAAAATTTTGGGCTAACCACGCTTTGACGTCATTTTAACAGTCAAGTAGGGGTGTCAGGGGGCTGCCTTCCTGCTTTCTGATTGGTATATAAATTTGACAATCATCAGCATAAAGATGATAGGAGATGCCATGCTTTTTAAAAACTATTCCAAGTGGAAGGAGGTACAGTGCAAAAAGAATAGAACCAAGAATAGATCCCTGGGGCACTCCACAGTTAAGAGGCACAGTTGATGAGGTAGAGTCCCCAATTTTAACAAAGAAGCATCTCCCTGAAAGATATGACTGGAACCAAGGCAGTCCCCCTGACTCCAACACAGTTTTCCAAGCGAGATAATAGAATTGTGTGGTCAACTGTGTTGAAAGCAGCAGTGAGATCTAAAAGCACTAAAATGTATGTGTGTGTGTATATATATATATATATATATATATATATATATATATATAATATAATATATATTATATATATATATATATATATATATATATGCCTCATTGGTTCCCTAAAACCATATCTGAAGTCTCTCTCCCAAAATTCAGCCTTGGTGCAGAATTACAGCCACTAGAGCCAGTCCCACAATGAGCTTTC
This sequence comes from Etheostoma spectabile, assembly GCF_008692095.1. Lineage (NCBI taxonomy): Eukaryota > Metazoa > Chordata > Actinopteri > Perciformes > Percidae > Etheostoma > Etheostoma spectabile. Next base: position 28,334,425 of record NC_045736.1, read on the forward strand.
CTTATGTGCCATTTCTGAGGAGGAAAGGGGAGGGGGGCAAGGTGGAGGCTGGGGGTGTGGCCTCAACCAACTTGGCTTTCAACTTTCCTTAATGAAAGCCATGATGTCTCTCTCTCTCTCATGGGTGGGCCAAATTCTCTGGGCGATCATAGCAGAAAAAGGGGAGGTAACCTTGCTCCTTATTACCTCATAAGGGGCAAGATTCCGGATTGGAACATCTGAGCTTTCATTTTCTCAAAGGCAGAGCAGGATACCCAGGGCTCGTTTTACACATATCACCATTTCTAGCCACTGGGGGACCATAAGAAGGCTGGGAGAACTCATATTAATGTTTTAAAAAAACCTCATAAAGTGACATTTTCATGCCATGGGACCTTTAAGCACAATTCTGCATACTTTTACTTAAGTAGGATTTTTGAATGCATGTAATACATGGAACCGACCTACCATATACAGGCCCGGGATTCCAATGTGTCAGGGGGTGTGAAGTTACTGTAAAGATTTATAATTACAAACTGCAAGGGCAACACTTTATTTTGAAAACTTAGAGAAATAAACATTCCCTTTGAAAAGTCAAGAAATGTGGGGTCATTAAGATGTCTTCAAAGTGAGTGTTTAGCCCCTCAAGTTTCATGTAGGATATGCAGAAAGATATCATACAGCAACATGGTCACTTGGCCCTTAATTGGCAAAAAAGAAATCCGATTGCGATTAGTGCGGTGAAACTACCATGATTACGGTAATGATGGAGAAGCCACGCCTCCGCAGTGTAATCCTCTATGGACGTCGAGACGCTCCTCTCTCCACTCTCCATCCGCAGAAAAATGCGATCGGGGAGCTGTAACAAAATGTCAACTCGGGCTGCTCTCACTCACCCGCAGACATGAGCGGAGTACCGTCTGCCTCTTCCACCCGCAACAAGTCGCACTCACCATGCGGATCCACTGCAGAGTAGTTGTGATCGCCGTGTGTTTAGGAGTTTTCCTACTTTTGTACTTTTTGGGGGGCAACGCCGCGGACGATCCGCTGTTGAACGAAGTTGTAGAGGAGGGCAGCAACTATTCCCGGTCGCCCTCGGAGTTCGGACGCGATGTTGCAGCAAAGTTCGACAAGAAATCATCCGCTCGGGTTGGCGTGCGTGCGGAAGAGCCTCTCAAGGGACGCAAAGAGGGGAAAGCGATCAATAGAGGGGCCAGCGTGAATGCAAAGAGGTGAGGGGGGGAGTTTGTTTCTTTCTCTTCTTACAATTTGCACCCTTGATGAGCTATTTCTCCCCG